>NC_057802.1:244948165-245248165 GCF_018294505.1 Triticum aestivum | reverse complement strand
GTTCATGCTCGTCGCCGTGGTCGAAGGGGATGGCCCTTGCTCGACCTTCTTGTTGTCGTCTTCTTGTTGGAGGCCCATATGATGTGGCACCTCGTAGCTCGTCTCCATGACCGAAGGGAATTTCCCATGCTCGGCCATCTTCCTTGAGGGGCTTCCGAAGATGGAAGTGCGCCCTCGCTTGTAGGTGGTCGCCTTGTACTTGATGAAGTCGTTGTAGGCGTACTCGTGGGAAGTAGTCGAAGATGCCGTACGTCCAAAGGCGAAGATGCCTTGAGAACACTTGGCGAAGATGCCGAAGTGGTTGGTGTAGCCGTAGCTCCGTCTTGGTGTTGCTCGTCTCGCGGTCTTCTCTTTTGCTCATGAAGCTTGGACTTGGCGTGAAGTAGAGCTTGTTGGGACTTGTGCATTTGCGCTTGTGGAGCATCTTTATGTTGATGGTGTCGTTGTCGCACTTGAGCTCATAGTAGATGTCGTTCGTCGTCGTCGTGCACATGTTGCTTGGAGGTGACTTGCCCTTCATGGCGATGTGGATCACGAACGTGATGGTGGTCGTCATGTAGATGTGGACGTGGATGACTTGCGCTTGCATCATTTTGGCGCTCCGAAGATGATCGACTTGCTCGCCGCCGCCTTGAGGATGATGAAGGGGAAGAAGACTTGTAGTCGGCCACCATGTCGCGTAGTTGATCCTTTAGCTCGCCCAACTTGGTGTCGATGTAGTCCCTTTTCCTTGCTTCGGAGTGTCGTATGTCGATGGTGAGGTTGTCGAGGCGCTCTTGCAAGGTAGATTGTGCACCTTGCATTTCGTGTTGTAGTTCGAAGATGGACATTTTGGTGATGTAGTTGTTCGCGTCGTCGTTGTTGTCGAAGACCGGAGATGAAATGCCTTGCCTATCCATCACAAGACTCGAGCAAATATGAGTAGGAGAAACAGAAGAACTATACCAAATGTACCTTGACCGATGTTGAAGATGGATCAATGATCACTCAATAGTGTAACAAGGAAATAGCACAATTGGTACCAATTCTTGTTGGTTTCTCACACCTACATAAATAAGGCTTATGGTGGAGCTCGGTGAGGATAGTGGCACAAAAATTTGATGCAAAATGTTAGCAAGAGTCAATAATGTTGAAAAAGATTCACAAATTCGCAAGTGAAACAAGTAGACTAATAGCAAAGAATGGCACACGGAAACACACACACGGATAGATAAATGGGGTTGTGCAACCAAGGAATGAGCACAAAATGTGGAATCCACGGAAAACGCTCGTGTTGCACAACTCAAGAGAGACGCTAACACGATTGCTCTATAGGCGGATACGACACTTGTCCACAACCTATGATATGCAAAATGGATAAACTTTCTATCCCAAGTATGCTATATATGTATGGTTCCCGGTGTTTATCTCAAGATGATCCAAGATGATCGGATATGACAATCTTATATGCAATGTGGTATGATGCTATGGCACTTGCTTACAAGCTCTTTGTTCTTTTGCTTAGAAGCTTATTCTTTTTTTTGTGTGTATGGCCACTTTTGCACAATGCACAAACCAAGATAGCAATTGTGTATATGCGGGAACAAACTTGAGGCACACGAGATGATATGATACCAATATGATATGGTATGTATGCAATGTGTGGTGTAGATCACTACTGTGCACAAGTACCGTTGCCGGCAATACTCAAATGGCTAGTCTTGATAGGCAAGTAACGCAAAATGGGCTAGGAGGTTAACAATGCAATTGCAAGGGAATATACAATGGAGGATACCACGATACCAAGATGATATGGAGGTTACCGTCCGTGGCGATGATGAGTGGAGGTGATCTTGATGGAGATACCAAGATGATGGAGACTCGTCCCTAAGTAGCCGAAACACCTTAGGAAACGGAAAAACCGCGAACACAAAATCTCAAATCTCAAATGTCAAATGGTGGTAGCGGGAATGCGGTGGTGGTTTTGCGGAAACTCAAAGGGATTGCAGAAATGCAATGATGGGTTTTGAGACGCAATGCGGAAGTCGAGGGTAAGGTGGTGGATTATACACCTTATGGGAGTTGGAAGCACGGTCCCTAAGTAGCCGAAACACCTTAGGAGACACAACTCACAACACAAACAAAATTGGGTTAAGTTGGGTTGGCGGAAGTGTATTGTGGGTAAGCCTATGCGGAAGTTATGGTGGTGGTTGATGAAGAAGCAACCGTCCCTAAGTAGCTGAAACACCTTAGAATACTTGAATCACAACTCAAAGAACCACTAATGCTATGGGGAACAAAATGTGTTAGGTTGCGGAAGGCTATGGTGGTTTTGCGGAAGTTATGGTGGAAGCCCTAGGCAAAGATGTCAAAGTTGTCAAAATTTGATGGAGTCAAATGATGTTGGTGGTATTTTTATGGGATAGGGGATGTCAATAGCTTCAAAACGAGCTAAAGAACGTCAAAAACGGACTCCGGATGAATTAGTTATGCACAAAACGGTGAAACGGTGAAGCCTGAAATCCCAGGGGCCGGACATCCGGGGCTCGGGCCGGATTTCCGGGACCTGATGTCCAGAACCGCGCGCGAAATTGCGCTCCAGGAGCCGGATGTCCGGGGGGGCTGATGTCCGGGGCTACAGGTCGGATGTCCGGGCTCCAAATCCGAGGATGAACTCGAGGAACTTGATTTTGGGGGCGGAAATTGATGATTTCGGGGGCAAAATTACGGAGATTTCGTGGATGGAAAGTGGGGAAACTTGGGGATATGCTAGGTCCACTCGAAACCAAGCGAATCCATGGATCAAATCCAACAAAACATCATTAAACCAACAAATCACAAAAAAAATCGGGGGGCTATTTTTGTGGGGAATTTTTCGAATTTGGGACAAAATCAACAAAACTAGGCTAGAAAACACAACGGGGAGGCTCCGAAATCGTGATCAACGTGGCTCATGATACCAAGATGATACGGGGCGGAACCCTAGATGGCCGATCTTTCACGAAAGGAGCGGATCCCTATGAAGAACGCGATGAACACGAGTTGAAACACGAGGGAAACACGAGAGAAATCACTCAACCAACAAGAATATATCACACATGTGCTAGATCGATGAACACAAAGGTAAGATACAAGATCCAAAGTCAACAATGGACGATACAAAGGGTTACTGGTTCTTCTCCGTGAGGAGGTCTTGAGGGGGCCGCCCAAGAGGGGGTCTTGAATCCAAGGGGATCTTCTCCGTAGAGGGCCCGCGGTCTCTCTCGTCGAGTAGATCCGTAATGGATGAGCAAAGCTCTATCTCACATATGAGCTAATCCTTTGCTAACCCTAACTAGGAGGAGGTGGGGGAGTGATAGAGGCAAAGGTGTCCCGTCTTTCGATGAGATGATGGATATCGCTTTGGTGGAAGTCGACTTTGACGATCCGACTACGAACGTGCGAGGACGTCGCGCCTTAGCAATCGCTAAACCAACTCCGAGAGGTTATCGACCACGCCGGAGCACGATCAACCTGACCACGAGGGTCTGTTTCCTGCGAGCAAACGAAGAACAAGCAAGAAACTGAGATTGCAATCTGGATATTGCGAATATAAGATGAAAGCTTTATTGATCAAGGTGGAGTTCTGTGACGCCTTTGTCTGGTCGCTGAACACAAACGAAGTACGCGAAGTTGCAGCTATGGCGAACTTTTAATCTAAACAAAACCCAAAGTCTAAACGACGCCCTAAGGGCTGTATATATGGAGGAAGAGGGGGGAATTTCGTGGCCCTTGAGGAACGGGTCCGAAACCAACCCTATCTCTTGTTTCCCCACACATACGGACTCTAAAAACAGCCTATACTTATGTATTTCGAAATTACATGGGCCTGGCCCAATAATAAGGTGACGCAGCACCTAGAATAGCCTCTGGACGAAAGTTATGAAGTAGCATCTTGTATATTTCGTCCAAGGCTTCATGCACGCATTATGGTGGCTTCAACGTCCTGAAATCATCACTTGTAACTCTGTTCTTGTTCCCCATGCGCATGCCATCATCTCCATGCTTGTTCTTGCTCCAATGTTCATCCTTCTCAAAGCCAGGCCCTTCATTTGTAAGCAAAACAAATGTATCCAATTTAGGCAGCATCATATTCTCATGAACATTAGAATCATTACCAAGAAACGAAAGTACCTGGTAATTTAATTGGCGTGCGCGAGCTCTAGTAATTGGTCCAGTCTGTATAGCAGCAGGGGCTGTGGGTGTAACAATGGTATTGATGTCCTCATCATCCTCCCCTTCTTGAAATGAAGTCGTCCTCGACGGAAGCTCATCTTCCTCACCCAAATAAGGCTTCAAATCTGCAATGTTAAAAGTGGGACTAACCCCAAAATCTGCAGGCAGCTCAAGTTTATATGCATTATGATTTATTTTCTCTAACACCTTAAAAGGACCGTCAACACGTGGCATTAGCTTTGATTTGCGCAAATCAGGAAATCTATCCTTACGCAAATGTAACCAAACAAGATCTCCAGGTGCAAACACAACATGTTTTCTACCCTTATCTCCAGCAAGTTTATATTTAGCATTCATACGCTCAATGTTTTCCTTAGTTAACTCATGCATTTTTAAGATCAATTTAGCACATTGTTTAGCATCAAAATTAACCTTCTCCGAAGGTGGAAGAGGCAACAAATCAATAGGTGCACGAGGTAGGAAACCATACACAATTTCAAAAGGGCACATCTTAGTAGTAGAATGCAATGAACGATTATAAGCAAACTCAATATGAGGCAAGCATTCTTCCCACATTTTCTTATTATTCTTCAAAACAGCCCTAAGCATAGTAGACAATGTTCTATTGACTACTTCAGTTTGTCCATCAGTTTGGGGGTGACAAGTAGTACTAAAAAGCAGTTTAGTCCTCAACTTAGCCCATAAACATCTCCAAAAGTGGCTAAGAAATTTAGTATCACGACCGGAAACAATAGTATTTGGCACACCATGCAAGCGAATAATTTCACGAAAGAACAAATCAGCAACATTAACAGCATCATCGCTTTTATGACATGGTATAAAGTGTGCCATTTTCGAGAATCTATCCACGACAACAAATATGCTATCCCTCCCCTTCTTTGTTCGAGGTAAACCTTAAACAAAGTCCATAGATATATCCTCCCAAGGAACACTAGGTACAGGCAAAGGCATATATAAACCATGAGGATTGAGTCGTGACTTAGCTTTTTGACATGTAGTGCAGCGAGCAACAAAACGCTCAACATCCCGTCTCATCTTTGGCCAAAAGAAATGTGTAGCAAGTACGTCCTCCGTCTTCTTCACGCCAAAGTGTCCCATTAATCCTCCTCCATGCGCCTCCTGCAACAACAAAAGACGAAGAGAGCTAGCTGGAATGCATAGCTTGTTAGCACGGAACACAAATCCATCATTAACGACAAACTTGTTCCAGGTTCTTCCTTCTTTACAATTCTGCAAGACATCTTTAAAATCAGCATCATGCACATATTGATCTTTGATGGTCTCCAAACCAAATATTTTGAAGTCAAGTTGTGAAAGCATAGTATAGCGACGAGACAATGCATCAGCAATAACATTTTCTTTACCCTTCTTGTGTTTAATGACATAAGGGAAGTTCCAATGAATTCAACCCATTTAGCATGTCTACGATTCAGTTTAGCTTGACTTTTAATATGTTTCAAAGATTCATGATCAGAATGTATAACAAATTCTTTGGGCCATAAATAATGTTGCCATGTTTCTAAAGTCCGAACAAGAGCATATAGTTCTTTATCATAAGTAGAATAATTCAGACTAGGCCCACTCAATTTTTCAGAAAAGTATGCAACAGGTTTGCCATCTTGTAATAACACACCTCCTAATCCAATGCCACTAGCATCACATTCAAGCTCAAAAGTCTTATTAAAATCAGGAAGTTGGAGTAAAGGAGCATGTGTCAACTTATCTTTCAATACCGTGAAGGCTTCTTCCTGTGCGGTACCCCAAACAAAAGGCACATCCTTCTTTGTAAGCTCGTTGAGAGGTGCAGCAATGGTGCTAAAATCTCTCACAAAACGCCTATAGAAACCAGCGAGTCCAAGAAAACTCCGCACTTGTGTGACCGTTTTGGGCTGCGGCCAACTCTCAATAGCTTCAATCTTGGCTTTATCAACTTCAATTCCCTGTGGAGTAACAACATAGCCAAGAAAAGATACTCGGTCTGATAGAGGCAAAGGTGTCCCGTCTTTCGATGAGATGATGAATATCGCTTTGATGGAAGTCGACTTTGACGATCCGACTACGTACGTGCGAGGACGTCGCGCCTTAGCAATCGCTAAACCAACTCCGAGAGGTTATCGACCACGCCGGAGCACGATCAACCTGACCACGAGGGTCTGTTTCCTGCGAGCAAACGAAGAACAGGCAAGAAACTGAGATTGCAATCTGGATATTGCGAATATAAGATGAAAGCTTTATTGATCAAGGTGGGGTTCTGTGACGCCTTTGTCTGGTCGCTGAACACAAACGAAGTACGCGAAGTTGCAGCTATGGCGAACTTTTAATCTAAACAAAACCCAAAGTCTAAACGACGCCCTAAGGGCTGTATATATGGAGGAAGAGGGGGGGGAACTTCGTGGCCCTTGAGGAAGGGGTCCGAAACCAACCCTATCTCTTGTTTCCCCACACATACGGACTCTAAAAACAGCCTATACTTATGTATTTCGAAATTACATGGGCCTGGCCCAATAATAAGGTGACGCAGCACCTAGAATAGCCTCTGGATGAAAGTTATGAAGTAGCATCTTGTATATTTCGTCCAAGGCTTCATGCACGCATTATGGTGGCTTCAACGTCCTGAAATCATCACTTGTAACTCCGTTCTTGTTCCCCATGCGCATGCCATCATCTCCATGCTTGTTCTTGCTCCAATGTTCATCCTTCTCAAAGCTAGGCCCTTCATTTGTAAGCAAAACAAATGTATCCAATTTAGGCAGCATCATATTCTCATGAACATTAGAATCATTAGCAAGAAACGAAAGTACCTGGTAATTTAATTGGCGTGCGCGAGCTCTAGTAATTGGTCCAGTATGTATAGCAGCAGGGGCTGTGGGTGTAACAATGGTATTGATGTCCTCATCATCCTCCCCTTCTTGAAATGAAGTCGTCCTCGACGGAAGCTCATCTTCCTCACCCAAATAAGGCTTCAAATCTGCAATGTTAAAAGTGGGACTAACCCCAAAATCTGCAGGCAGCTCAAGTTTATATGCATTATCATTTATTTTCTCTAACACCTTAAAAGGACCATCAGCACGTGGCATTAGCTTTGATTTGCGCAAATCAGGAAATCTATCCTTACGCAAATGTAACCAAACAAGATCTCCAGGTGCAAACACAACATGTTTTCTACCCTTATCTCCAGCAAGTTTATATTTAGCATTCATACGCTCAATGTTTTCCTTAGTTAACTCATGCATTTTTAAGATCAATTCAGCACGTTGTTTAGCATCAAAATTAACCTTCTCCGAAGATGGAAGAGGCAACAAATCAATAGGTGCACGAGGTAGGAAACCATACAATTTCAAAAGGGCACATCTTAGTAGTAGAATGCAATGAACGATTATAAGCAAACTCAATATGAGGCAAGCAGTCTTCCCACATTTTCTTATTATTCTTCAAAACAGCCCTAAGCATAGTAGACAATGTTCTATTGACTACTTCAGTTTGTCCATCAGTTTGGGGGTGACAAGTAGTACTAAAAAGCAGTTTAGTCCCCAACTTAGCCCATAAACATCTCCAAAAGTGGCTAAGAAATTTAGTATCACGATCTGAAACAATAGTATTTGGCACACCATGCAAGCGAATAATTTCACGAAAGAACAAATCAGCAACATTAACAGCATCATCGCTTTTATGACATGGTATAAAGTGCGCCATTTTCGAGAATCTATCCACGACAACAAATATGCTATCCCTCCCCTTCTTTGTTCGAGGTAAACCTAAAATAAAGTCCATAGATATATCCTCCCAAGGAACACTAGGTACAGGCAAAGGCATATATAAACCATGAGGATTGAGTCGTGACTTAGCTTTTTGACATGTAGTGCAGCGAGCAACAAAACGCTCAACATCCCGTCTCATCTTTGGCCAAAAGAAATGTGTAGCAAGTACGTCCTCCGTCTTCTTCATGCCAAAGTGTCCCATTAATCCTCCTCCATGCGCCTCCTGCAACAACAAAAGACGAAGAGAGCTAGCTGGAATGCATAGCTTGTTAGCACGGAACACAAATCCATCATTAACGACAAACTTGTTCCAGGTTCTTCCTTCTTTACAATTCTGCAATACATCTTTAAAATCAGCATCATGCACATATTGATCTTTGATGGTCTCCAAACCAAATATTTTGAAGTCAAGTTGTGAAAGCATAGTATAGCGACGAGACAATGCATCAGCAATAACATTTTCTTTACCCTTCTTGTGTTTAATGACATAAGGGAAAGTTTCAATGAATTCAACCCATGTAGCATGTCTACGATTCAGTTTAGCTTGACTTTTAATATGTTTCAAAGATTCATGATCAGAATGTATAACAAATTCTTTGGGCCATAAATAATGTTGCCATGTTTCTAAAGTCCGAACAAGAGCATATAGTTCTTTATCATAAGTAGAATAATTCAGACTAGGCCCACTCAATTTTTCAGAAAAGTATGCAACAGGTTTGCCATCTTGTAATAACACACCTCCTAATCCAATGCCACTAGCATCACATTCAAGCTCAAAAGTCTTATTAAAATCAGGAAGTTGGAGTAAAGGAGCATGTGTCAACTTATCTTTCAATACCGTGAAGGCTTCTTCCTGTGCGGTACCCCAAACAAAAGGCACATCCTTCTTTGTAAGCTCGTTGAGAGGTGCAGCAATGGTGCTAAAATCTCTCACAAAACGCCTATAGAAACCAGCGAGTCCAAGAAAACTCCGCACTTGTGTGACCGTTTTGGGCTGCGGCCAACTCTCAATAGCTTCAATCTTGGCTTTATCAACTTCAATTCCCTGTGGAGTAACAACATAGCCAAGAAAAAATACTCGGTCGGTGCAAAAGGTGCACTTCCCAAGGTTACCAAACAAACGTGCATCACGTAGAGCAATAAAAACAGCACGTAAATGTTCCAAATGTTCTTCCAAAGATTTGCTATAAATCAGTATATCATCAAAATAGACCACCACAAATCGTCCAATGAAAGCACGTAAAACTTCGTTCATTAGTCTCATGAAAGTACTAGGTGCATTAGTTAACCCAAAAGGCATGACTAACCACTCATATAAACCAAACTTAGTTTTAAATGCAGTTTTCCATTCATCTCCCAATTTCATACGAATTTGATGGTATCCACTACGCAAATCAACTTTGGAGAATATTGTAGAGCCACTCAATTCATCAAGCATATCATCGTGCCTAGGAATAGGATGACGATAACGAATAGTAATATTATTAATGCCTCTACAATCAACACACATACGCGACGTACCATCCTTTTTAGGCACGAGTATAATAGGAACAGCACAAGGACTAAGAGATTCGCGTATATAACCTTTGTCGAGCAGCTCCTGTACTTGACGCATAATCTCCTTCGTCTCCTCTGGATTGGTACGGTATGGTGCACGGTTGGGTAGCGATGCACCGGGAATTAAGTCAATTTGATGCTCAATCCCTCGAATAGGTGGTAATCCCGGTGGCACGTCTTGTGGGAAGACGTCAGCGAACTCCTGCAAAATGTGAGTGACAGCAGGGGGCAAAGAGGAAGGCACGTCCTCGAATGAAAATAATGCCTCTTTGCACACAAAAGCATAGCAAACAGATTTGCTGAAATCTAGTTCATCAATATCAGATTTTTTGGCAAGTAAACATGCATTTTTCAATTTAATTTCAGAAACAACACTAGATGGTTTATTATTAGGTTTCATTTGTTGCTCAAATTCCTTTGCCACAATCTGATTTTCACTCTTATTTTTCTCCTGTTTTGCTTTATTAGCTCTATTAATGTCATCTTTCAAAATGGAATCAGGAGTCATAGGAAGCAAAGTAATATTTTTATCCTTATGAACAAGAGTATACTGATTGTTTCTACCATGGTGTACAGAATTTTTATCAAATTGCCATGGTCTACCTAGTAATAAGGAACATGCTTGCATGGGTACCACATCACAATCAACATAATCAGCATATGTAGAGATACTAAAATGCACACGAACAGTACGTGTTACCTTAACCTTGCCGCTGTTGTTGAACCATTGGATGTAGTAAGGATGTGGATGTGGTCTTGTGGTGAGAGATAGCTTCTCCACCATCTCCACCATCTCCATGCTAGCCAAGTTGTTACAGCTCCCTCCATCTATGATGACGCGAACAGAACGTTCCTTCACAACTCCCTTTGTATGGAACAAATTATGCCTCTGATTTTGCTCTGCTTGTGTGACCTGCACACTCAAAACACGTTGAGCAACTAAACATTCATACCTGTCAGCGTCTTCAGGAGCCATGTATTGCGTCTCATTTTCAGAATCATCTCCACCATGTTCTTCACGTGTAATAAGAGCCAAAGTCTCCTCATCATAGTCACTAGCGGACTCATACCCACCATCCTCAGTAGCAATCATGACACGCTGAGATTTGCATTCTCTCGCAAAATGTCCTCTTCCCTTGCAACGACGACAAATAATATCACTTGTGTGCCCTGTCGATGCCATGGAAGAAGAAGAGCTCTGCGCAGGCCCGGCAGGTGTGCTCTTGGCAGAGAGTGGTGGTTGTGCCTGCTTTCTTGTATCACGGCTGGAGGTGGCACCTGATGGAGGTGATGGTGAAGTGGAAGTAGAAGATGCACGCGGTGTCCATGATGAAGGTCGACCTGCAGAAAAGTTAGTTCGCGCCAATGGCTGTCGATCCTGCACTTCACGTTCAGCTTTACAAGCAAGATGGAATAAACGAGTGATATTATTATAATCCTTATACTCTAGAATGGTCTGAATCTCTTTCTTTAATCCACCCATAAAACGTGCAAGCATAGCTTCATTCTCCTCAACAATACCACATCTAATCATGCCAGTTTGTAATTCCTGATAATATTCTTCTACAGAATTTTTCCCTTGTCTTAAACGCTGCAATTTTTGAAGTAATTCACGTTGATAATATGGTGGAACCCAACGAGTACGCATAGCAGTTTTCAAAGCAGCCCAAGTAGCTGGAACAGGATATAATCTACAATGTTCAGACCACCAAACACATGCAAAGCTAGTGAAAGCACAAACAGCAGCAGGAACACGTCTGTCCTCAGGATATTGTAAACATGTAAATCGTTGTTCAGTTTCTAACTCCCAAGTAAGATATATATCAGGAACATATCTACCCTCAAATGGTGGAATATTCAATTTCAGTTTAGGGAGATGGTCATGATCTCGTACCTGAGGTGGTGGTGCCGGCCTACCGTTGCGAATATATACCTGAGGTCGACCTGCTGGTGGTGGTGCTGGTGGCTGCACGTAGTTCTGATTTTGATCAACCTCATCCTCATAATCGCCCACATAATCGTCATCCTCCTCAGCCGCCGCAGGAGCAGGAGCCAAAGAAGCATCAACAGTAGGTGCAGCAGCACCCGAATTTTGACCAATCTCAATTGGAACGCGCTGTGCCCGTCCCACTTGATTTGGAAGGCGGCGTTGGAGATGTGGTTGTTGTTGTTGTAGAGGTGCGACATGTGCAGCCGGTGGTGGTTGGGGAAGACGCTTGAATAATTCAGTAAACTTGTTATCCAGCTTTGTCTCGAACAACTTCTCCACGGCATCTATCTTCTCCATAGCCTCTTCAAATCTGTTTAGCACATCTCCCACCTGGCCACTCATCATTTGTTGAAATTTATCATGCAACTCCTTGTTCGTCATGTTCTCCCAATCAGTCTCATCGGCTTGTGAACCTGCCATGGTTAGCAGCAATAGAAACACAAAAGAATATGATCCTGCAGACTACTAGAAGTGGTGGTGATGGTGGTGTGTCACAAAACCTTCAAGCGAATCTCAAATTCTTACCAGTTCTTACCCAGCAGCAGGTGGTGATCGGCAACCGTTGTAGTCAAAAACTCTCAAAGCTTGGATATAGCGATTACCAGGGAGAGGCAAACGCACGATGTAGACTTATGTGGAGCTGGGAAGGCTTATAATATGGTAGCAAAATGGTAAGCAATAATCAATTCTGAGATGCAAAGTTGAATAAACGCTCAACGACGGTGCTGTGCTGGTCCTAGGCTAGACCGTGCTAGAGACGCGAGCCTAGAACACTAACAAAATCACGGCGCTGCACGTAAACAAGGGAAAAGCACACTTTGGAAAAAAAAATTCGCTCTTTTTTTTTTGCGCTCTCTTTTTTTTTGCGCTCCTCTTTTTTTTTGCAAAAATCACTATAATGGCGAGTGTCTCAAAACTCTTCCCAGGTCAAACTGACAGGATGGGCACAAAATTTTTTGACTATTTTTTCGGAAATCAGGGCAGCGACGACGAAAAAGTGCGACAAAAAATCACTATGATGGCGAGTGTCTCAAAACACTACCCGGGGCCTAAAAATAGGATAGGGAAAAAATATTTTTGGTTGCCGAAATTTTGGCCTAAAAACTGCCCGGGGGTCTCCAGACTCTTTTTTTTCCGAGACCTACTCAGGCAAGGAAACACGAAACGGAAAATATATGGATCTCTAAAACCAACAGAATATGAAAAGAACTCGGATTGGTGGTGGATATATGGTGGTAGGATATGGCAGCGGTGGTGGTATATGGTAGCGGTAGTGGTATATGGATGTGGATCGGTGGTGGTATATGGATACGGATTCAGAGCGGTGGCGGATGAGCAATGGTGGTAGATGGCAAGGCGATGATGATGGTACGGCGGCGGCGTGACAACTTATGACCAGAACTCGAAACTCTAAAAGACTAGACTCTAAGACCAGCAACTTGACACGACGATGCAACCGCAAATTCAACAAAGCAAAAACCCTAAAAAGATTATGCAAAGGCTCAGATTGGTTCGGATACGATGAACTAACCCTAATTTTTTTGTGGCTTTTTCGTGGACTGTAGGTATGAAGAACAGACTCGATCTAATATACGAAAAACTGTAAAATCTCACCGAGCAACCTGGAAATCTGATACCACTTGATAGAGGCAAAGGTGTCCCGTCTTTCGATGAGATGATGGATATCGCTTTGGTGGAAGTCGACTTTGACGATCCGACTACGAACGTGCGAGGACGTCGCGCCTTAGCAATCGCTAAACCAACTCCGAGAGGTTATCGACCACGCCGGAGCACGATCAACCTGACCACGAGGGTCTGTTTCCTGCGAGCAAACGAAGAACAAGCAAGAAACTGAGATTGCAATCTGGATATTGCGAATATAAGATGAAAGCTTTATTGATCAAGGTGGAGTTCTGTGACGCCTTTGTCTGGTCGCTGAACACAAACGAAGTACGCGAAGTTGCAGCTATGGCGAACTTTTAATCTAAACAAAACCCAAAGTCTAAACGACGCCCTAAGGGCTGTATATATGGAGGAAGAGGGGGGAATTTCGTGGCCCTTGAGGAACGGGTCCGAAACCAACCCTATCTCTTGTTTCCCCACACATACGGACTCTAAAAACAGCCTATACTTATGTATTTCGAAATTACATGGGCCTGGCCCAATAATAAGGTGACGCAGCACCTAGAATAGCCTCTGGACGAAAGTTATGAAGTAGCATCTTGTATATTTCGTCCAAGGCTTCATGCACGCATTATGGTGGCTTCAACGTCCTGAAATCATCACTTGTAACTCTGTTCTTGTTCCCCATGCGCATGCCATCATCTCCATGCTTGTTCTTGCTCCAATGTTCATCCTTCTCAAAGCTAGGCCCTTCATTTGTAAGCAAAACAAATGTATCCAATTTAGGCAGCATCATATTCTCATGAACATTAGAATCATTACCAAGAAACGAAAGTACCTGGTAATTTAATTGGCGTGCGCGAGCTCTAGTAATTGGTCCAGTATGTATAGCAGCAGGGGCTGTGGGTGTAACAATGGTATTGATGTCCTCATCAGGGAGTATATATAGTCTAAGGGACGAAGGGGTACATGGGCCTCGGCCCAGATGCACTGCACGCAGGCAGGGAGGGGCCGGATGTCCGGGCGTCGGGCCGGATGTCCGGGCCTTCGCGAGATGCCGGATGTCCGGGCTAGCGGGCCGGATGTCCGGGCTGGAGTGGCCGGTCTCGGAGCTCTCTGGATAGGCGGGGTCCGGATGTCCGGGCTAGGGGCCGGATGTCCGGCGGCTCGGGAAGATCCGGATGTACGGGCCTCTGGCCGGATGTCCGGGCGGACGGGGTTCAACTTCGGGTGCGTTCTGTGATGGGCGCCGGATTTTCGGGGGTCGGGCCGGATGTCCGGGCTGGGGCCGGATGTCCGGGGCCTGTAGCAGCTGTCTCTTCTTCCTTCTCCTTCCTTTTGCTCCCGCGCACGCTTGGCCTTGGTCCTTGGGTTCTCCATGGTCTCCTCGGGCGTACCTGAGTATGAACAAGGTCCGCGCTTGAAGTAGCATCCATGTCTTGCACGCGGAAAGGGAAGATTAGGAAAGGAGCGAGTTCACCTTAGGTCCAATGGCGTAGGCTCGAGTGTACATGGGGATGATCATCGGATGCTCCGCATCATAAAGGCTGCTGGCTGACCATTAGGCATGTGGGGGTCGACTTCCTTCGACGCCGCATTGCGCCACTTCAAAAGAAGGACAGACCTGCCTGGCTGTATGGAGACACTGCAGATAGGATGAGGTTGCTTCCGGGTCTGACCAACAATCTGTCGGTCTATGGCCATGCTTGGTTGTGCGAACAACTGCTCGGTAGTGTAGGGCCGTTCAAATTGCCGGCAAACGTCATCCCACTGAACGTCAACTCTGCCCGGGACCAGGTCTTGAAGTGGATGCCAGATTGCAATGCTCATGGAGTTTTGGGTGACTGGTAGTTACCCACGCTCGACGAAGAGCTCGCGTGGTCCTCCAGCTTGGAGGAGAAGGCTACCAGGGTAGAGACCAACATGTAAAAGCGTACTTCCAAGGTGGAGGAGGCGACACGAGGAAGACAGGGCACTTTGAGCCGCCGCAAAGGCAAAGGCCGGGAAGGCAGCGAAGGAGAAGGGGGAGGTTGAGGACGAAGGCTCCTCCCACGGCAAGGACGGGGCGCAAGCCATAGAGGAAGCTACCGGGGCGATCCTGCCGGGAGCAAGTTTGCTGAGAACGAACCTATCGAGGATGAGCCTTCCGGGATTGAGGCTCTATACACTACGGCGGCAGAGGCCCAAGAGGAAGAGGAGGCTGAGGAGGCAGAGGACCCCAAGGAGGAGTGTCTTGCGGCATGCCCTCAAGCCCCCGAGCCAGTCTTGGACCAGCGCTCTCGCAGGCGGGTTGCCAACCGGGGAGCGGCAGTTCCCGACCCTGCGCCTGCCACCAAGAAGGTGAAGAACATTGCCTCCAAGAGCAACAAGCAGGAGGTGGTGCGCCGATAGTCCTCCCGCCTCGCCGGGGCTAAAACCCCTCCCGCCAAGCGGTCTGCGACTATGGGAGTTGACTCTAGCTCCGAGTCTGGCTCGAGCTCCTCGCAGAACTTGTCCTCGCCGGAGCCCCTTGTGCCTCGACAAATCTCGAAGCTGCCGGGAAGTTCCGCTGCCCCGCCCCAGAGAGAGGCCTGGAACCCTCACCGCCCATCGAGTTTGAGTTGAACTCCATGCTCATCGATGAAGAGTAATAGAGAACAATCCCCTTCTCTTGAAGTAGTTTCTGTATGCCTGCTTGCTCTTGTTAACTGATCTTTTGCTTGTTGTCGTTGTCAAGGAGGAGGAGGAGGAGGAGAGAGAGACCCTCATCCACCGGTCCAAGCAGCTCAAGCGTGTGGAGCCGCCGAAGACTGTGGAGGGCACGGGTCTGGTGGGGAGCCGCACAAACGACCCGCCACCAAGCCCCTAGCCTAGCCCCCGGCACGAAAGCACGAGATTGGCCCCTCTGTGGGGAGTGATGCAGGAGAGCGTCCCAACCCCCTTGGTCGGGAGAGGGGGAGAGATGATCCAGGGCGAGCTCCTCCAGGAAGGGCTTACTCCGCCCACCTATCGAGTAGAGGAGCCCCCGACGAGGGCTTTAACGAAAGATCTTGCCCAGGACGATGTCGTGGTTGTCGCGGGAGGGAACGAAAACCATGGCTCGGCAACTGATGTTGCCGAGGAACCGAGGCCTCCGCCCGGGAGACTCCTCCGGGTAATACATCTGTTCTTCTCTCTCTCTTTTTTGGCTTCTCTGACACTTCTGCTTCTTAATTTTTGCTTGCCGTCTTTTCTTGCAGTCCCTCAGGCTGAAGAGCCTGAACTTCTGGAAGAGGTGGCCAGCATAGGGAGAGATGCCGCGGATGAAGCCGCCAAGATTGCTGTCAGGAGTGTCCATGAGCCCCCGACGGAAAGGGAGCAGATCCTCGATGGTGCGCAAGGGGCAGGGGCGACGGTCGAGGAGAAGGTTCCCCTCCAAAGCATGGACCCCCTCCCCTCATTTGGTACAGTGGCAGGGGCCTCGCAACCACCCTCGAGCCAGTTGGCGCTGGTGCTCGCGCAGCCTGGGCTCGGTGCCCCCGGCTCGTTAGTGGCGACGAGCTCAGAACTTGATGAAGAGCTCCAGCGCATTCCGGCATCGCTGTACCAAGGGGTCGAGGAAGTCGATGATTCTATTGCTGTCGCGATGGATTTGTCTTTTATGGAGTCCATGGCGGCAGGCATTAAGGAGATGCAGGGCCGGCACAGCCTGAAATGGCAGGCGCTCAAGGAGTAGCGCAAGTCCGCCAACAAGGTGGATCAGCAACTGAGGGACAAAGGTAGCGAGCTGCGCGACTGGCACGACAAGCAATTCCAGGTCCTGATGAGGCAGCAGGAGACGATCTCGATGGCGAGGGAGGATGTCATTGCCCGGGAGGCTCACATGGCAGAGTGCAAGGCGCTTCTGGATACCAGAGAGTAGGACATCTCTTCTCGGGAGGAGATGCTTGAGGCCACCCTCCGCGCCAAGGACGACGATCTAGAACCCCTCGTTAGCAGCGCACCAAGGAGCTAGAGAACAAGCACAAGGCCGCCCTGGATGCCCTCATTGCTGATTCTGCTACCCAGCTGAAGAAACTCGCTGATGAACATGCCGCTACATCTTCTGCCAAGGCTGACCTCGACCAACAGGTGACCAAGCTGACGGAAGAACTTGCCAGGAGCGCCAAGGACGTCTCTACCCTCAAGGAGGAGGCGTAGAAAGCAGAGATCCTTCTGAAGGATATACAATCGCAGCTCTCCTCCAAGAGCCAAGGCCTCGAGACTGCTAACGGCACCATCGAAGATCTGAAGGCCAGGATCGGCACCTTGGAGCGCTCGGTAGAATCCAGCAGGGCCCGTGAGCAGCAGCGAACAAAAGACCTGGATACCGCAAGGCGTCTTCGGAAGGATGCAGAAGACAAACTAGCGAACCATTCCGAGCAGGTCGATCTCTGGATCAAGAGCTTGATTACATTGCCGAGCGTCTCACTGCTCAGACTGCAACGATGGGCATGGAAGGGCCAGTCTTTTTGGCCAACAGGCAGGATGATGAGGACATCAATACCATTGTTACACCCACAGCCCCTGCTGCTATACATACTGGACCAATTACTAGAGCTCGCGCACGCCAATTAACTTACCAGGTACTTTCGTTTCTTGGTAATGATTCTAATGTTCATGAGAATATGATGCTGCCTAAATTGGATACATTTGTTTTGCTTACAAATGAAGGGCCTAGCTTTGAGAAGGATGAACATTGGAGCAAGAACAAGCATGCAGATGATGGCATGCGCATGGGGGACAAGAACGGAGTTACAAGTGATGATTTCAGGACATTGAAGCCACCATAATGCGTGCATGAAGCCTTGGACGAAATATACAAGATGCTACTTCATAACTTTTGTCCGGAGGCTATTCTAGGTGCTGCGTCACCTTATTATTGGGCCAGGCCCATGTAATTTCGAAATACTTGAGTATAGGCTATTTTTAGAGTCCGTATGTGTGCGGAAACAAGAGATAGGGTTGGTTTCGGACCCCTTCCCCAAGGGCCACGAAATTCCCCCCTCTTCCTCCATATATACAGCCCTTAGGGCATCGTTTAGACTTTGGGATTTTGTTTAGTTAAATGTTAGCCATTGCAACTTCGTGTACTTCGTTTGTGTCCAACGACCAGACCAAGACCGCTTACGGATCCCCACCATTATCAATACTTCATATATATTCGCAATATTCAGATTGCTTTATCATATTCTTGCTCGTTCTTCGATTGCTTGCAGGAATAGACCTTCGTGGTCAGGCTGATCGTGCTTCCAGCATCGTCGGTAACCTCAGGAGATTGGTTTAGCGATTGCTAAGGCGCAACGTCGTGCACGTTTGTAGTCGGATCGTCAAAGTCGACTCCACCAAATCGATAGTTATCATCTCATCGAAAGATCGGGACACCCTCGCCTCTATCAAGTGGTATCAGATTTCCAGGTTGCTCGGTGAGATTTTACAGCTTTTCGTAGTTTAGATCGAGTCTGTTCTTCATACCTACAGTCCACGAAAAAGGAGATTATGCGTCAAGTACAGGAGCTGCTCGACAAAGGTTATATACGCGAATCTCTTAGTCCTTGTGCTGTTCCTATTATACTAGTGCCTAAAAAGGATGGTACGTCGCGTATGTGTGTTGATTGTAGAGGCATTAATAATATTACTATTCGTTATCGTCATCCTATTCCTAGGCTAGATGATATGCTTGATGAATTGAGTGGCTCTACAATATTCTCCAAAGTTGATTTGCGTAGTGGATACCATCAAATTCGTATGAAATTGGGAGATGAATGGAAAATTGCATTTAAAACTAAGTTTGGTTTATATGAGTGGTTAGTCATGCCTTTTGGGTTAACTAATGCACCTAGTACTTTCATGAGACTAATGAACGAAGTTTTACGTGCTTTCATTGGACGATTTGTGGTAGTCTATTTTGATGATGTACTGATTTATAGCAAATCTTTGGAAGAACATTTGGAACATTTATGTGTTGTTTTTATTGCTCTACGTGATGCACGTTTGTTTGGTAACCTTGGGAAGTGCACCTTTTGCACCGACCGAGTATCTTTTCTTGGCTATGTTGTTACTCCACAGGGAATTGAAGTTGATAAAGCCAAGATTGAAGCTATTGAGAGTTGGCCGCAGCCCAAAACGGTCACACAAGTGAGGAGTTTCCTTGGCCTCACTGGTTTCTATAGGCGTTTTGTGAGAGATTTCGCGTTTTGTGAGAGATTTCAGCACCATTGCTGCACCTCTCAACGAGCTTACAAAGAAGGATGTGCCTTTTGTTTGGGGTACCGCACAGGAAGAAGCCTTCACGGTATTGAAAGATAAGTTGACACATGCTCCTTGACTCCAACTTCCTGATTTTAATAAGACTTTTGATCTTGAATGTGATGCTAGTGGAATTGGATTAGGAGGTGTGTTATTACAAGATGGTAAACCTGTTGCATACTTTTCTGAAAAATTGAGTGGGCCTAGTCTGAATTATTCTACTTATGATAAAGAACTATATGCTCTTGTTCGGACTTTAGAAACATGGCAACATTATTTATGGCCCAAAGAATTTGTTATACATTCTGATCATGAATCTTTGAAACATATTAAAAGTCAAGCTAAACTGAATCGTAGACATGCTAAATGGGTTGAATTCATTGAAACTTTCCCTTATGTCATTAAACACAAGAAGGGTAAAGAAAATGTTATTGCTGATGCATTGTCTCGTCGCCATACTATGCTTTCACAACTTGACTTCAAAATATTTGGTTTGGAGACCATCAAAGATCAATATGTGCATGATGCTGATTTTAAAGATGTTTTGCAGAATTGTAAAGAAGGAAGAACCTGGAACAAGTTTGTCGTTAATGATGGATTTGTGTTCCGTGCTAACAAGCTATGCATTCCAGCTAGCTCTCTTCGTCTTTTGTTGTTGCAGGAGGCGCATGGAGGAGGATTAATGGGAGACTTTGGCGTGAAGAAGACAGAGGACGTACTTGCTACACATTTCTTTTGGCCAAAGATGAGACGGGATGTTGAGCGTTTTGTTGCTCGCTGCACTACATGTCAAAAAGCTAAGTCACGACTCAATCCTCATGGTTTATATATGCCTTTGCCTGTACCTAGTGTTCCTTGGGAGGATATATCTATGGACTTTGTTTTAGGTTTACCTCGAACAAATAAGGGGAGGGATAGCATATTTGTTGTCGTGGATAGATTCTCAAAAATGGCACACTTTATACCATGTCATAAAAGCGATGATGCTGTTAATGTTGCTGATTTGTTCTTCCGTGAAATTATTCGTTTGCATGGTGTGCCAAATACTATTGTTTCAGATTGTGATACTAAATTTCTTAGCCACTTTTGGAGATGTTTATGGGCTAAGTTGGGGACTAAACTGCTTTTTAGTACTACTTGTCACCCCCAAACTGATGGACAAACTGAAGTAGTCAATAGAACATTGTCTACTATGCTTAGGGCTGTTTTGAAGAATAATAAGAAAATGTGGGGAGAATGCTGGCCTCATATTGAGTTTGCTTATAATCGTTCATTGCATTCTACTACTAAGATGTGCCCTTTTGAAATTGTGTATGGTTTCCTACCTCGTGCACCTATTGATTTGTTGCCTCTTCCATCTTCGGAGAAGGTTAATTTTGATGCTAAACAACGTGCTGAATTGATCTTAAAAATGCATGAGTTAACTAAGGAAAACATAGAGCATATGAACGCTAAATATAAACTTGCTGGAGATAAGGGTAGAAAACATGTTGTGTTTGCACCTGGAGATCTTGTTTGGTTACATTTGCGTAAGGATAGATTTCCTGATTTGCGCAAATCAAAGCTAATGCCACGTGCTGATGGTCCTTTTAAGGTGTTAGAGAAAATAAATGGTAATGCATATAAACTTGAGCTGCCTGCAGATTTTGGGGTTAGTCCCACTTTTAACATTGCAGATTTGAAGCCTTATTTGGGTGAGGGAGATGAGCTTTCGTCGAGGACGACTTCATTTCAAGAAGGGGAGGATGATGAGGACATCAATACCATTGTTACACCCACAGCCCCTGCTGCTATACATACTGGACCAAGTACTAGAGCTCGCGCACACCAATTAAATTACCAGGTACTTTCGTTTCTTGGTAATGATTCTAATGTTCATGAGAATATGATGCTGCCTAAATTGGATACATTTGTTTTGCTTACAAATGAAGGGCCTAGCTTTGAGAAGGATGAACATTGGAGCAAGAACAAGCATGGAGATGATGGCATGCGCATGGGGGACAAGAACGGAGTTACAAGTGATGATTTCAGGACATTGAAGCCACCATAATGCGTGCATGAAGCCTTGGACGAAATATACAAGATGCTACTTCATAACTTTCGTCCGGAGGCTATTCTTGGTGCTGCGTCACCTTATTATTGGGCCAGGCCCATGTAATTTCTAAATACTTGAGTATAGGCTATTTTTAGAGTCCGTATGTGTGGGGAAACAAGAGATAGGGTTGGTTTCGGACCCCTTCCCCAAGGGCCACGAAATTCCCCCCTCTTCCTCCATATATACAACCCTTAGGGCATCATTTAGACTTTGGGATTTGTTTAGTTAAATGTTAGCCATTGCAACTTCGTGTACTTCGTTTGTGTCCAACGACCAGACCAAGACCGCTTACGGATCCCCACCATTATCAATACTTCATATATATTCGCAATATTCAGATTGCTTTATCATATTCTTGCTCGTTCTTCGATTGCTTGCAGGAATAGACCTTCGTGGTCAGGCTGATCGTGCTTCCGGCATCGTCAGTAACCTCAGGAGATTGGTTTAGCGATTGCTAAGGCGCAACGTCATGCACGTTTGTAGTCGGATCGTCAAAGTCGACTCCACCAAATCGATAGTTATCATATCGAAAGATTGGGACACCCTCGCCTCTATCACAGGACGTCCCCAGCGTCAAGCTAGGGGTCTTCTTCAACGAGCTAATCGACAAGCTGAAGGCGCATGAAGAGGGAAGGGTCGGCTGCTTCACGACTGAATCCCGGAAGCTTGTCCGTGATCCCCTCTTCATGGTTTTGAGCAATATTGCCTGCCGCCATCCGGACCTCGACCTTGCCGATGGCTTCAGGAAGCTGCCAGAGGGTGCAGACGTTTCTGCTGCCGAGGAGAAGGCTGCCCCCCTCACCGCCAAGGTCCTTTTCGTCCAACCGCTCCATGTGGTCGCCAGGCCCGGCACTGAACTGTTCTCGCCACCGCACTATGCTATAACAAAACATGATGCATGTCCTGTGTTTAGACATCATTTTATTTATGCTTGCGTGGAACTGATATTTTTGCTTAATCTTAATTGCGTGTTTATCCCTCTAGAGTTCACCCGTCAGTGTTCGTATGCTTAGTCTCTATGCATGTTTTGGTTGCCTGCCGGTATCATATTTGCCGCGATTGTCATAAGGGTCAGGCCCTTTAGCATTCATCTTGGCATGGATGCATCCTGACAAGTTTTTCCTTAGTAGTTTTTGACACGGCCACTCATTCTGTGAGCAGGCTCGGAACAGAACGAGGGTGGAGACAGAGAAACTAGCAAGGTGCCATTACACGAAGGATTTCCTCATACGAACACTTCGATACCCAAGGGATAAACAAGTGCAAAATCTTAAACTCATAGGGGAGCAATGACTACATGGACTTAGCTTTTGTCCTCACTTCCTCCCATTCCCATCAGCTGCGAGCGCTTGCCGCGTTCGCATGCTTCAGCAAGGATGGATGCCGTGCATGTAGTTCTCTGGCTCCCGGCAGGAGCCGATAGAAAAAAAATATGTGTCTTGCGGCGGCAGGACGTGTTGCAAGGTACAACCGGTTTCTCTTTCCTCCCCTCCATACTTTTCAAACAATCTGGTGGTGGCTGGCATAGGAGTCACGCTAATGCGGACGGCCTTGCTGGAGCGCACTTGCCGGGGCATCGATCAACAGATTTGCACCGACGCTCCACTCAGGATTTCCCTAAGTAGGGTAAATGCTGGACCGAGTTTCGCGCAGTACTCATCAACATTGATGATGCTAAAACCCAGAGTAGGTCGATCGTTGATAAGTGAGAGCGGTGGAAAGAGAAACCTTGTACCTATACACTTTGTTCCCTTCCCCCGGATGGGGCTTGCATGGTGACCACGCCACCCGAACCGCAGGGGTTGGCTCGCCGCCATCATTACTGGGTTTCGTCACCGCAGGGGCCACGACGGACAGAGGCGATGGAGATTGATCAAGGTGTGGGGGAAGCGGTATCGCTCCCCCTCTCCGTTCCCATCATCCCCCGCCATTTCTTGGGCGTCACGGATGATGAAGCCGTCGATGAGAGAATGACAATGAAGATGACGTGCTGCATGCGCTTCTCGGGTACGCGCAAGCACCACCCCCTACCTGACGTGCCAAAGATGTCGTGGGAAACCATGGCCACCTATGGGGCCATGAGCCCCTTGTGGTTCGGCATGGGGGATGAGCACATTGCACAAAGAGCGGAGAGCATCGCGCAACACGACAAAGATCACACGGGCAATTTTACCGAGGTTCAGGCCGCCGCGAGGTGTAAAACCCTACTCCTGCTTTGGTGGATTAATGGTGGATTATGGTGGAAATGCAACGCTCTAGCCCGGCAAGGTTGCCTCGGGGCGAGAGCAGCTACACGTGTACGAGTGTACAAGGGTCTGAATCCCTTCTATGGTTGCCACGGGCCTCCTTTTATAGATCAAGGGGTCACCATAATGGCAAATCAGTCATTTGTGTACTGATTAGATAGCAAACAGTTCTAACATACTGATACGTCTCCAACACATCTATAATTTTTTATTTTTCCATGCTATTATATTATCTATTTTGGATGTTTTATATGCATTAATATGCTATTTTATATTATTTTTGGGACTAACCTATTAACCTAGAGCCCAGTGCCAGTTCTTGTTTTTCCTTGTTTTTGAGTTTCGCAGAAAAGCAATCAAACGGAGTCCAAATGGAATGAAACCTTCGCGATGCTTTTTCTTGGACCAGAAGACAACCAGGAGTCTTGGAGATGAAGTCGGAGGAGCCACGAGGCGGCCACAAGGATGGAAGGCGCGTCCAGGGGTAGGGCGCGCTCCCACTCTTGTGGGCCCCCATGACTCTCCTAACCTAATTCTTTCGCCTATATATTCCCAAATATCGCCAAACCACCAGAGGCATCCAGGAAAACACTTTTCCACCACCGCAATCTTCTGTACCTGTGAGATCCCATCTAGGGACCTTTTTCGGCACCCTGCTGGAGGGGGATTCGATCACGGACGGCTTCTACATCAACTCTATTGCCCTTCCGATGAACCGTGAGTAGTTTACCACAGACCTACGGGTCCATAGCCAGTAGCTACATGGCTTTTTCTCTCTCTTTGATTCTCAATACCATGTTCTCCTCGATGTTCTTGGAGATCTATTCGATGTAATACTTTTTTTGCGGTGTGTTTGTCGAGATCTGATGAATTGTGGATTTATGATCAACTTATCTATGAATATTATTCGAATTTTCTCTGAGTTGTTTTATGCATGATCTGATATCTTTGTAATTCTCTTTGAACTATTGGTTTGGTTTGGCCAACTAGATTGGTTTTCCTTGCAATGGGAGAAGTGCTTAGCTTTGGGTTCATTCTTGCGGTGTCCTTTCCCAGTGACAGTATGGCAGCAAGGCACGTATTGTATTGTTGCCATCGAGGCTAAAAAGATGGGGTTTTCATCATATTGTTTGAGTTAATTCCTCTACATTATGTCATCTTACTTAATGCGCTACTCCGTTCTTTATGAACTTAATACTCTATATGCATGCTGGATAGCGGTCGATGTGTGGAGTAATATTAGTAGATGCAGAATCGTTTCGGTCTACTTGACACGGACGTGATGCCTATATTCATGATCATTGCCTTACATATCATCATAACTTTGCGCTTTTCTATCAATTGCTCGGCAGTAATTTGTTCACCCACCGTATTATTTGCTTTCTTGAGAGAAGCCTCTATTGAAACCTATGCCCCCGGGGTCTATTTTCCATCATATAAGTGTCTGATATACTATTTTGCAATCTTTTACTTTCTGATCTATAAACCAAAAATACCAAAAATATTTACTTTATCGTTTATCTCTCTCTAGCATATCTCACTTTTGCAAGTAACCATGACAACCCCTTTATCGCGTTGGGTGCAAGTTGTTTGATTGTTTGTGCAGGTATTCGGTGATTTGTGCGTTGTCTCCTACTGGATTGTTACCTTGGTTCTCAAACTAAGGGAAATACTTATCTCTACTTTGCTGCATCACCCTTTCCTCTTCAAGGGAAAAACCAACGCAAGCTCAAGAAGTAGCAGGAAGAATTTCTGGCGCCGTTGCCGGGGAGATGTATGCCAAGCAAGACATACCAAGTACCCATCATAAACTCTCATCTATGCATTACATTATTCGCCATTCGCCTCTCGTTTTCCTCTCCCCCACTTTTAAAATGATTTTCGAAAAGACTTGACTTTTCTTCGCCCCTCTTCCGTTCGTCTTTTCGTTTGCCTTTATGTCTTACTTGGCTCGTTTGCTTGTTTGGTTGGAATAATTGTGTATTTATTGAAAATCAGAAACCAAAGAGTTTATGGATCCTCATCCACTTGCTAATCTTTTTAAGATATCCAACTATGATGAACCAATTGCTAGTGAGTTGAGTGCACTAGATTATCTTTATGAAGTTTTGCTTGAAATCCGTGAATCTGAAAATTGTGATGAAGTGCTATATGAAGTGATTCACGATAGATCTTTGAATGAAAAGCATGATTGCAATGATGTTATTCTAAATTCTATTAATGTCAATTATGTTAATGATTTGCAAAACCCTAAGCATGGGGATGCTAATTTTGCTATGTCTACTACTTGTTGGAATGATCATGATTGGGGTGATTCTTCTTATGATCTTGAAAATTTATTTAAGCCCCATGATGAATATGAGATTGGTAATAATGTTTACAATAATATTGAAAGTGGGTTTGGAAGAGTGTCAACTTTAGATCCCACATATTTGGAGAATATTCAATCTTATGATTTTTTTTTATAAAAGTGGGTTTGGAAAGGTCATGACTTTAGTTAATGATAATCCCACTATTTTGGAAGAGTGTCAACTTTGCATGCATGTGGATCATGTTGAGAACTTCATGTGATAGTAATATTGTTGAATTTGATTATGATCCTACATGTAATTGTTATTAGAGAGGAAAATATGGTTGTAGACATTTTCATGTTACTAAATTACCTCTCGTTATGTTGAGATTGCTATTGTTTCTTTCTTCTTCTTTGCATATGCTAGTTTTTGCTTTCCTTGATAATTTGTTTGCCTATAGGATGCCTATGCATAGGAAGTATGTTAGACTTAGATGTGTTTTTCACATTCTACATGATGCTCTCCTCGTGTTTCAATTGCTATCTTTCATGTGAGCATCATCGAAATCTCAATGCCTAGCTAAAAGGCTTTAAAGAAAAGCGCTTGTTGGGAGACAACCCAATATTTTTCCTTGCTATTTTTCAATAAATAATTCATCTAGACTCTGGTTAGATGTGGTTTTGTGTTTCAATTAGTGTTTGTGCCAACTAAGACCTTTGGGATAGCTTATGGTGATAGTTGATTTGATCTTGCTGAAAAACCGAAACTTTTGCGCTCAGGAAAACAATTCTCATTTTTAACAGAAGCGTGCTTTTGATTTGATTCTTTTTGCAGAAGACTAATAAAAAAATTGGTTAGGTCATTCTAATTGTTTAGAATTTTTGGAGTTACAGAAGTATTCGAGAGTTACAGATTACTACAGACTGTTCTGTTTTTGACAGATTCTGTTTTCTATGTGTTGTTTGCTTATTTCAATGATTCTATGGGTAGTATCGGGGGGTATGAACCATGGAAAAGTTGGAATACAGTAGATATTACGCCAATATAAATAAATAATGAGTTCACAACAGTACCAAAAGTGGTGATTTATTTTCTTATACTAACGGAGCTTATGAGATTTCCTGTTGAGTTTTTCTGTTGTGAAGTTTTCAAGTTTTGGGTAAGGATTTGATGGACTATGGAATAAGGAGTGGAAAGAGCCTAAGCTTGGGGATTCCCAAGGCACCCCAAGGTAATATTCAAGGACAACCAAGAGCCTAAGCTTGGGGATGCCCCGGAAGGCATCCCCTCCTTCGTCTTCGTCTATTGGTAACTTTACTTGAGGCTATAGTTTTATTCACCAGATGATATGTGTTTTGCTTGGAGTGTCTTGTATGATTTGAGTCTTTGCTTTTAGTTTGCCACAATCATCCTTGCTGCATACACACCTTTTGAGAGGGACACGCATGAATCGTGATTTATTAGAGTACTCTATGTGCTTCACTTATATCTTTTGAGCTAGGCAATTTTGCTCTAGTGCTTCACTTATATCTTTTTAAGAGCACAACAATGGTTTTATTTTATAGAAATTAATGAACTCTCATGCTTCACTTATATTATTTTGAGAGTCTTTAAACAGCATGGTAATTTGCTTTGGTTATAAATTTAGTCCTAATATGATAGGCATCCAAGAGGGATATAATAAAAACTTTCGTATAAAGTGCATTGAATACTATGAGAAGTTTGATTCCTTATGATTGTTTTGAGATATAAAGATGGTGATATTAGAGTCATGCTAGTGAGTAATTGTGGATTGTAGAAATAATTGTGTTAAAGTTTGTGATTCCCGTAGCATGCACGTATGGTGAACCATTATGTGATGAAGTCGGAGCATGATTTATCTATTGATTGTCTTCCTTATGAGTGGCGGTCGGGGACGAGCGATGGTCTTTTCCTACCAATCTATCCCCCTAGGAGCATGCGCGTAGTACTTTTTTTCGATGACTAACAGATTTTTGCAATAAGTATGTGAGTTCTTTATGACTAATGTTGAGTCCATGGATTATACGCACTCTCACCCTTGCACCATTGCTAGCCTCTCTAGTACCGCCCAACTTTCATCGGTACCATACACCCACCATATACCTTCCTCAAAACAGCCACCATACCTACCTATTTTGGCATTTCCTTAGCCATTCCGAGAGATATTTCCATGCAACTTTCCACCGTTCCGTTTATTATGACACGTTCCATCATTGTCATATTGCTTTGCATGATCATGTAGTTGACATCGTATTTGTGGCAAAGCCAACATTCATAATTCCTTCATACATGTCACTCTTGATTCATTGCACATCCCGGTACACCGCCGGAGGCATTCATATAGAGTCATATTTTGTTCTAAGTATCGAGTTGTAATTCTTGAGTTGTAAGTAAATAAAAGTGTGATGATCTTCATTATTAGAGCATTGTCCCATGTGAGGAAAGTATGATGGAGACTATGCTTCCCTCACAAGTCGGGATGAGACTCCAGATGAAAAAAAGAGCCAAAAAATGCGAGAAGGTCCAAATAAAAAATGAGAGAAAGGAGAGAAGGGACTATGTTACTATCCTTTTACCACACTTGGGCTTAAAAGTAGCACCATGATCTTCATGATAGAGACTCTCCTATGTTGTCACTTTCATATACTAGTGGGAATTTTTCATTATAGAACTTGGCTTGTATATTCCAATGATGGGCTTCCTCAAATTTCCCTAGGTCTTCGTGAGCAAGCGAGTTCGATGCACACCCACTTAGTTTCTTTTTGAGCTTTCATAAACTTATAGCTCTAGTGCATCCGTTGCATGGCAATCCCTACTCACTCACATTGATATCTATTGATGGTCCACAACAACAAACACGGTATCTTTGCCATTTCTAGTTCTAGGCAAACCAAGCACAAAGTCCATACTAATATCTTCCCATGGGTGATACGGAATAGGAGGTGGCATATATAGACCATGGGATTGAGCTTTAGACTTAGCTTTGGGACATGTAGAGCATCGGTTGGTGAAGCATGAGACGTCGCGGAACATCTTGGGCCAATAGTAGTTCTTTGAAAGCGTAGCGAAAGTCTTGTCGCGTCCAAAGTGTCCCATAAGTCCTCCTCCATGGGATTCTTGCAAAAGTAACAAACGAAGAGAAGACTCGGGGATACAAAGTTTGTTAGCTCTCATAAGATGATCATCTTTGATGTAATAGTGTTCCCAAGATGTATGCGTCAAACATTTGGCAAAAGGAATAGCAAAAGTAGGATCATGCGCATACAAGTCTTTTATGTGCTCAAAGCCAATGGCATTCAATTCAAGTTTAGTAACAAGCATGCATTTGCGGGAAAGCGCATCCGCCACAACATTTTCTTTGCCTTTGATGTATTTGATGACATAAGGAAATGACTCAATGAATTCACTCCACTTACTATGACGCTTGTTCAACTTAGTTTGACCCTTTAGGTACTTAAGAGTTTCATGGTCGATATGGATAACAAATTCATGTAGATGAAGATAATGTTCCCACTCACGCAAAACTCGCACTAAAGCATATAGCTCTTTGTCATAGATGGGATAATTGAGTTGCGCTCCGGAAAGTTTCTCGCTAAAGTAAGCAATTGGGCGCTTCTCTTGCGTTAACACACCTCCTATGCCATTACCACTAGCATCGCAATGAACTTCAAAAGTTTTTCAAATTTGGGTAATGCAAGCACGGGAGCATGAGTAAGCAAATTCTTAAGTTCGTTAAATGCGGTATCTTGAGATGGTCCCCAAACAAATGGTGCATTTTTCTTACTCAAAGCATGCAAAGGGGATGCAATGGTGCTAAAATCCTTAACAAATCTACAATAGAAACCGGCTAAGCCAAGGTAACTACGCACCTGTTGCAAACTGGTTGGTTGTGGCCTTGTTTTAATAGCATTGATCTTAGATTCATTGGCATGCACACCCTTAGAAGACACTACGAAACGCAAGAAAACAAGCTTATCAACACCAAAAAGGCATTTGTCCATATTAGCATAGAGGCGCTCTTTTCTAAGAGTTTGTAACACGGTTCTAAGATGGGTGACATGAACTTTGAGAGATTTGCTAAAGACAAGAATATCGTCAAAGTAGACCACAACAAATACACCAATGTAGGGCCTAAGAACAAAATGCACGACTCGCATGAAAGTACCGAGTGCTTTGGATAAACCCATTGGCATAACAAGTCATTCATATAAGCCAAATTTGGTCTTAAATGCGGTTTTCCATTCATCACCTTCTTGTATGCGGATTTGGTAATAGCCACTCTTAAGGTCAATCTTAGAGAAAATGGTAGCTCCGCTAAGCTCATCTAGCATATCATCTAGGCATGGAATGGGGTAACGATAACGCACGGTGATAGCATTGATAGGACGACAATCAGAACACATGCAATATGTACCATCTTTGTTGGAAAAAGGATTACCGGGACGGCACAAGGGCTCAAGCTTTCACATACATGGCCGTTGTCGATGAGTTGTTGTACTTGCCGTTGGATCCCCTTGGTTTCCTCGGGGTTAACTCGATATGGTGCCTTGTTAGGAAGAGGTGCTCCGGGGATGAGGTCGATGCAGTGCTCGATTCCTCGAAGTGGAGGTAGACCCGGAGGTAGCTCGTCGGGGAATACATCTTAGAATTCCTGCACTAGAGGAGATAAACACTAAAGGTAGATTGTGAGAGGTGTTAGTTTTTGGTGCCTCGTCCTTGCACAAAAGGACATAGTGCATTACACTTGATGGGTTCTCACACGCTTCTCTCATCTCACTTTTGGTGGCAAATAGGACTAAGTTTTTCTTGTCGCTCATCGTGGAGGAACTCAATTTGGGCTTGTGGCGCTCACTCTCTTTTTGGTGGTTCACTCTCTCACTATTCTCTCCACAATGGGTGGCTTGCTTGTCCGCGATCACTTGGCTTGGAGATATAGGTCATAGCACGTACTCCTTTCCCTTCATCTTGAAGCTATAGTGATTTGTACGCCCGTTGTGGATGACGCCTCAGTCAAATTGCCATGGTCGTCCAAGAAGGAGGTGGCAAATGGACATCAGGACGACATCACACTCCAAAGTGTCTTCGTATGCTCCAATTTTGAAGGAAACTTGCACCATATGCTCGACTTGGATAGTGCCGGAGTCGCTTAGCCATTGGACCTTATAGGGGTGCGGATGCTTCATCTTGACCAATTGGAGCTTGGAGCATAGTTCTTCACTTGCTAAGTTATGGCAACTACCTCCATCGATGATGACCTTCACGGAACTTCCATTGATGCCAGCCTTAGTGTGGAAGATATGGCATCTTTGGTCTTCGTCTTGTTGATGTTGAAGTGTCAAGACCTTGGAGACAACAAGAGCGGGGCTCAAATCTTCGTCACAAAAGACTTGATCATCTTCATCTTTGTTCACTTGCCGGTGCATAGCCACATTCTCAAGGGCTTCCATTTCTCCTTCACTCATGGAGTCGTATGTACTATCGTCGTTGAGGATCATGGTGCGTTTGTTGGTACACTCGAAGGACTTGTGGCCTCAGCCGCCGCAAGTGAAACACCTGATGGAACTTGTCTTGATGGTCTCATCCAGTGGAGTTGTAGGTGATGAAGATCTCGACTTGAAGTTGCTTGTAGTAGGAGGACGACTTGAGCTTGTCGAAGTTTTCTTGTAGCTTGACTTGTCGCCGTTGCTTGTAGAAGGTTTGGTTGAGGTAGTAGTCGGTTGAGTCATTGAAGCTTGATTGTTGGAGAAGCCATAGGACTTGGAAGAGAACTTGGCATACTTGAAGTCATCTTGCACTTGTCGTTCCGCCTTGGTAGCTTGGTGCACTAGCTCAATGAGGTTGGAGTAAGGTTGGAAGTTGGCAATCTTCTTGATAGGATGATTGAGTCCATTCAAGAAACGTGCCATAGTTTGCTCTCATCTTCCATGACATTGGCTCATATCATGGCGATCTCCATTTCCTTGTAGTACTCTTTAACGCTCTTTGTTCCTTTCTTGAGGAGTTGCAATTTCTTGAGGAGGTCGCGGTTGTAGTAGGTTGGTACGAAGTGTGCTCTCATGACATCATTCAATTGATCCCATTTTGCGATGGGTGGTTCACCTCTTGCCTCGCGGCGCTCAATGACTTGTTCCCACCATATGAGGACATAGGCTTGGAACTCAAGGGATGCCATGGTGATCTTCTTCTCTTCCTCATAGTTGTGCAAACAGAAGATCTTGTCTGTCGGGGAAAATAAACAGGGGTATATATTTTCCCCTAACTCATGCACGGACAGTGAAGACACGGGTACCGGAGCAAGATTACAACACCAAAATCATGCCAAAGTACGAGAGATCAAGAGGACCAGGACCAAGCTAGAGAAGTAAGAAACCACCAGGAGAAAAGCCTCCCTTGCCGGGCAGGCGAAGCCTGGCGAGGACGGGGTCACCCTCGAAAGAAAACCTCCAAGGCGCCCAGGTAGGGCCTGCCGGGACTCGCAGAGACTGAGCCACATCACCAAACTGTTGGAAATGTGCCCTAGAGGCAATAATAAAATGGTTATTATTATATTTCCTTGTTCATGATAATTGTCTATTGTTCATGCTATAACTATATTAACCGGAGACCGTAATACATGTGTGACTACGTAGACCACAATATGTCCCTAGTAAGCCTCTAGTTGACTAGCTCGTTGATCAATAGATGGTTATGATTTCCTGACCATGGACATTGGATGTCGTTGATAACGGGATCACATCATTAGGAGAATGATGTGATGGACAAGACCCAATCCTAAGCATAGCACAAGATCGTGTAGTTCGTCTGCTAAAGCTTTTCTAATGTCAAGTATCATTTCCTTAGACCATGAGATTGTGCAACTCCCGGATACCGTAGGAATGCTTTGGGTGTGCCAAACGTCACAACGTAACTGGGTGGCTATAAAGGCACACTACGGGTATCTCTGAAAGTGTCTGTTGGGTTGGCACGAATCGAGACTGGGATTTGTCACTCCGTGTGACGGAGAGGTATCTCTGGGCCCACTCGGTAGGACATCATCATAATGAGCTCAATGTGACCAAAGAGTTGATCACGGGATGATGTGTTACGGAACGAGTAAAAGTGACTTGCCGGTAACGAGATTGAACGAGGTATTGGGATACCGACGATCGAATCTCGGGCAAGTAACGTACCGATTGACAAAGGGAATTGTATACAGGATTGATTGAATCCCCGACATCGTGGTTCATCCGATGAGATCATCGTGGAACATGTGGGAGCCAACATGGGTATCCAGATCCCGCTGTTGGTTATTGGCCAGAGAGCTGTCTCGGTCATGTCTGCATGATTCCCGAACCCGTAGGGTCTACACACTTAAGGTTCGGTGACGCTAGAGTTGTTATGGGAATTAGTGTGCAGTTACCGAATGTTGTTCGGAGTCCCGGATGAGATCCTAGACGTCACGGGGAGTTTCGGAATGGTCCGGAGGTAAAGATTTATATATGGGAAGTCCTATTTTGGCCACCGGAAAATGTTCGGGATTTTTCGGTATTGTACCGGGAAGGTTCTAGAAGGTTCCGGAGTGGGGCCCACCTGCATGGGGGGACCCACATGAACATGGGTAGTGGGGGCAAGTCGCCACACCCCTGGTCAAGGCGCACCAAGATCCCCCCTTAGAAGGAATAAGATCATATCCCGAAGGGATAAGATCAAGATCCCTAAAAAAAGGGGGATAACAATCGGTGGGGAAGGGAAATGATGGCATTTCTTTCCCCCACCTTTGCCAATGCCCCAATGGACTTGGAGGGAAAGAAACCAGCCCCCTCCACCCCTATATATAGTGGGGAGGCGCATGGGAGCCGCACCCCTTCCCCTGGCGCAGCCCTCTCCCTCCCCAACACCTCCTCCTCCGTAGTGCTTGGCGAAGCCCTGCCGGAGAACTGCAAGCTCCACCACCACGCCGTCGTGCTGCCGGGGCTCTCCCTCAACTTCTCCTCTCCCCTTGCTGGATCAAGGAGGAGGAGACGTCCCCGGGCTGTACGTGTGTTGAACGCGGAGGCGCCGTTGTTCGGCGCTTAGATCGGAATTAACCGCGATCTGAATCGCTACGAGTACGACTCCTTCATCCGCGTTCTTGTAACGCGTCCGCATCGCGATCTTCAAGGGTATGAAGATGCACTCCCCTCTCTCTTGTTGCTAGTCTCTCCATAGATTGATCTTGGTGATGCGTAGGAAAATTTTGAATTATTGCCACGTTCCCCAACAGTGGCAACAGAGCTAGGTCTATGCGTAGTTTCTATGCACGAGTAGAACACAAGTTGTTGTGGGCGTCGATTTTGTCAATTTACTTGCCGTTACTAGTCTTATCTTGATTCGGCGGCATCGTGGGATGAAGCGGCCCGGACTGACCTTACACGTACGCTTACGTGAGACATGTTCCACCGACTGACATGCACTAGTTGCATAAGGTGGCTAGCGGGTGTCTGTCTCTCCCACTTTAGTCGGATCGGATTCGATGAAAAGGGTCCTTATGAAGGGTAAATAGAAATTGGCATATCACGTTGTGGTTTTGTCATAGGTAAGAAACGTTCTTGCTAGAAACCTATAGCAGCCACGTAAAAACTTGCAACAACAATTAGAGGACGTCTAACTTGTTCTGGCAGCATATGCCGTGTGATGTGATATGGCCAAAAGGATGTGATGAATGATATATGTGATGTATGAGATTGATCATGTCCTTGTAATAGGAATCACGACTTGCATGTCGATGAGTATGACAACCGGCAGGAGCCATAGGAGTTGTCTTAATTTGTTATATGACCTGCGTGTCAATGAAAACGCCATGTAATTACTTTACTTTATTGTTAACCGTTAGCCATAGTAGTAGAAGCAATAGTTGGCGAGACAACTTCATGAAGACACGATGATGGAGATCATGGTGTCATGCCGGTGACGATGATGATCATGGCGCCCCGAAGATGGAGATCAAAAGGAGCAAAATGATATTGGCCATATCATGTCACTATTTGATTGCATGTGATGTTTATCATGTTTTTACATCTTATTTGCTTAGAACGACGGTAGCATAAATAAGATGATCCCTCATAAAATTTCAAGAAAGTGTTCCCCCTAACTGTGCACCGTTGCAAAAGTTCGTTGTTTCGAAGCACCACGTGATGATCGGGTGTGATAGATTCTAACGTTCGCATACAACGGGTGTAAGCCAGATTTACACATGCAAAACACTTAGGTTGACTTGACGAGCCTAGCATGTACAGACATGGCCTCGGAACACAAGAGACCGAAAGGTCGAACATGAGTCGTATAGTGGATACGATCAACATGAAAATGTTCACCGATGATGACTAGTCCGTCTCACGTGATGATCGGACATGGCCTAGTTGACTCGGATCATGTATCACTTAGATGACTAGAGGGATGTCTATCTGAGTGGGAGTTCATTACATAATTTGATTAGATGAACCTAATTATCATGAACATAATCAAAATGTCTTTGCAAATTATGTCGTAGCTCACGCTTTGGTTCTACTGTTTTAGATTTGTTCCTAGAGAAATTTAGTTGAGAGTTGACAGTAGAAATTATGCGGACTGGGTCCGTAAACTGAGGATTGTCCTCATTGTTGCGCAGAAGGATTATGTCCTTAATGCACCGCTCAGTGTGCTGAACCTTGAGCGTCGGTTGTGGATGTTGCGAACAGCTGACATACATGTTTTGATGACTACATGATAGTTCAGTGCGTAATGCTAAATGGTTTAGAATTGAAGCACCAAAGACATTTTTGAAACATCGCAGAACATATGAGATGTTCCAAGGACGGAAATTGGGATTACAGGCTAGTGCTCACGTCAAGAGGTATGAGACCTCTGACAAGTTTCTTAAGCCTGCAAACTGAGGAGAAAAGCTCAATCGTTGAGCATGTGCTCAGATTGTATGAGTACTACAATCGCTTGAATAGAGTGGGAGTGAATCTTCCAGATGAGATAGTGATGGTTCTGCAAAGTCACTGCCACCAATCTACTAGAGCTTCGTGATGAACTATAACATATCAGGGATAGATATGATGATCCTTGAGCTATTCGCGACACTGCAAAAGTAGAAATCAAATAGGAGCATCAATTGTTGATGGTTAGTAAAACCACTAGTTTCAAGAAGGGCAAGGGCAAGAAAGGGATACTTCATGAAACGGCAAATCAGTTGCTGCTCTAGTGAAGAAACCCAAGGTTGAACCCAAACCCGAGACTAAGTGCTTCTGAAATGAGGGGAACGGTCACTGAAGCAGAACTACCCTAGATACTTGGTAGATGAGAAGGCTGGCAAGGCCGATAGAAGTATATTGGATATACATTATAATGTGTACTTTACTAGTACTCCTAGTAGCACCAGGGTATTAAATACCGGTTCGGTTGCTAAGTGGTAGTAACTCGAAATAAAAAGCTACAGAATAAACGGAGACTAGCTGAAGGTGAGATGACGATATGTGTTGGAAGTGTTTCCAAGGTTGATGTGATCAAGCATCGCATGCTCCCTCTACCATCGAGATTGGTGTTAAACCTAAAAAATTGTTACTTGGTGTTTGCATTGAGCATAGACATGCTTGGATTATGTTTATCACAATATGGTTATTCATTTAAGGAGAATAATGGTTACTCTGTTTATTTGAATAATACCTTCAATGGTCTTGCAGCCAAAATGAATGGTTCATTGAATCTCGATCGTAGTGATACACATGTTCGTGCCAAAAGATATAAGATAGTAATGATAGTACCACATACTTGTGGCACTGCCATTTGAGTCATATTGGTATAAAACGCATGAAGAAGCTCCATGTTGATGGATCTTTGGACTCACTCGTTTTTGAAAAGTTTGAGACATGCGAACCATGTCTATTGGTTTATACGCATGAAGAAACTCCATGCAGATGGATCGTTTGGACTCACTTGATTTTGAATCACTTGAGACATGCAAATCATACCACATGGGCAAGATGACTGAAAGGCCTCGTTTTCAGTGAGATGAAACAAGAGAGCAACTTGTTGGAAGTAATACATTTGATGTGTGCAATCCAATGAGTGCTGAGGCACGCAGTGAATATCATTATGCTCTTACTTCACAGATGATTTGAGTAGATTCTAAGTATATTTACTTGATGAAACACAAGTCTGAACTATTGAAAGGTTCAAGTAATTTCAGAGTGAAGTTGAAGATCGTCGTGACAAGAGGATAAAATGTCTATGATATGATCATAGAGATGAATATCTGAGTTACGTGTTTGGTACACAACTAGGACATTGTGGAAATTGTTTCACAACTAATGCCGCCTGGAACACCATAGTGTGATGGTGTGTCCGAACATCATAGCTGCACCCTATTGGATGTGGTGCAAACCATGATGTCTCTTATCGAAATACCACTATCGTTTATGGGTTAGGCATTAGAGACAGCCGCATTCACTTTAAATAGGGCACCACGTAATTCCGTTGAGATGACACCGTATGAACTATGGTTTAGAGAAACCTAAGCTGTCATTTCTTAAAAGTTTGCGGCTACGACGCTTATGTGAAAAGGGTTTAGCTTGATAAACTCGAACCCAAAGCGGATAAATGCATCTTCATAGGACACCCAAAACAGTTGGGTATACCTCCTATTTCAGATCCGGAAGCAAAAGTGATTGTTTCTAGAAACGGGTCCTTTCTCAAGGAAAAGTTTCTCTCGAAAGAATTGGGTGGGAGGATGGTGGAGACTTGATGAGGTTATTGAACCGTCACTTCAACCAGTGTGTAGCAGGGCACAGGAAGTTGTTCCTATAGCGCCTACACCAATTGAAGTGGAAGCTGATGATAGTGATCATGAAACTTCGGATCAAGTCACTACCAAACCTTGTAGGTCGACAAGGATGCGTACTATTTCAGAGTGGTACGTAATCCTGTCTTGGAGGTCATGTTGCTAGACAACAATGAACCTACGAGCTATGGAGAAACGATGGTGGGCCCGGATTCCGACAAATGGCTTGAGGCCATAAAATCCGAGAGGATCCATGTGTGAAAAGAAAGTATAGACTTTGGAAGAACTACTTGAAGGTCGTAAGGCTATTGGGTACAGATGGATTTTAAAAGGAAGACGGACAATGATGGTAAGTATCACCATTAAGAAAGCTCGACTTGTCGTTAAGATGTTTTTCGACAAGTTCAAGGAGTTGACTGCGGTGAGACTTTCTCACTCGTAGCTATGCTAAGAGTCTGTTGGAATTGTATTAGCAGTTACTGCATTATTTATGAAATCTTGCAGATAGGATGTCAAAATTGTTTCCTCGACAATTTTCTTGAGGAAAGGTTGTATGTGATACAACCAGAAGGTTTTTGTCAATCCTAAAAGATGCTAACAAGTATGCAAAGCTCCAGCAATCCTTCTAAGGACTGGAGTAAGCATCTCGGAGTTGGAATATACGCTTTGATGAGATGATCAAAGATTTTGGGTTTATACAAAGTTTATGAGAAACTTGTATTTCCAAAGAAGTGAGTGGGAGCACTATAGAATTTCAATGAGTATATGTTGTTGACATATTGTTAATCAGAAATGATGTAGAATTTCTGGAAAGCATATAGGGTTATTTGAAAAGTGTTTTTCAATGGAAAACCTGGATTAAGCTACTTGAACATTGAGCATCAAGATCTATAAGGATAGATCAAAAACGCTTAATAGTACTTTCAAATGAATACATACCGTGACAAGATTTTGAAGGAGTTCAAATACGATCAGCAAAGAAGGAGTTCTTGGCTGTGGTATAAGGTGTGAGCATTGAGTGAGACGCAAGATCTGACCACGGCAGAAGAGAGAGAAAGGACGAAGGTCGTCCCCTATGCTTTAGACGTAGGCTCTACAGTATGCTATGTTGTGTACCGCACCTGAAGTGTGCCTTGCCATGAGTCAATCAAGGGGTACAAGAGTGATCCAGGAATGGATCACATGACAGCGGTCAAACTTATCCTTAGTAACTAGTGGACTAAGGAATTTTCTCGATTATGGAGGTGGTAAAAGAGTTCGTCGTAAAGGGTTACGTCGATGCACACTTTGACACTAATCCGGATGACTCTGAGTAGTAAACCGGATTCGTATAGTAGAGCAGTTATTTGGAATAGCTCCAAGTAGCGCATGGTAGCTGCATCTACAAGATGACATAGAGATTTGTAAAGCACACACGGATCTGAAAGGTTCAGACCCATTGACTAATAACCTCTCTCACAAGCGAGATATGATCAAACCCCATGGGTGTTGGATTCATTACAATCACATAGTGATGTGAACTAGATTATTGACTCTAGTGCAAGTGGGAGACTGTTGGAAATATGCCCTAGAGGCAATAATAAAATGGTTATTATTATATTTCCTTGTTCATGATAATTGTCTATTGTTCATGCTACAATTGTATTAACCGGAGACCGTAATACATGTGTGAATACGAGACCACAATATGTCCCTAGTAAGCCTCTAGTTGACTAGCTCGTTGATCAATAGATGGTTATGATTTCCTGACCATGGACATTGGATGTCGTTGATAACGGGATCACATCATTAGGAGAATGATGTGATGGACAAGACCCAATCCTAAGCATAGCACAAGATCGTGTAGTTCGTCTGCTAAAGATTTTCTAATGTCAAGTATCATTTCCTTAGACCATGAGATTGTGCAACTCCCGGATACCGTCGGAATGCTTTGGGTGTGCCAAACGTCACAACGTAACTGGGTGGCTATAAAGGCACACTACGGGTATCTCTGAAAGTGTCTGTTGGGTTGGCACGAATTGAGACTGGGATTTGTCACTCCGTGTGACGGAGAGGTATCTCTGGGCCCACTCGGTAGGACATCATCATAATGAGCTCAATGTGACCAAAGAGTTGATCATGGGATGATGTGTTACGGAACGAGTAAAAGTGACTTGCCGGTAACGAGATTGAACGAGGTATTGGGATACCGACGATCGAATCTCGGGCAAGTAACGTACCGATTGACAAAGGGAATTGTATACAGGATTGATTGAATCCCCGACATCGTGGTTCATCCGATGAGATCATCGTGGAACATGTGGGGGCCAACATGGGTATCCAGATACCGCTGTTGGTTATTGGCCAGAGAGCTGTCTCGGTCATGTCTGCATGATTCCCGAACCCGTAGGGTCTACACACTTAAGGTTCGGTGACACTAGAGTTGTTATGGGAATTAGTGTGCAGTTAACGAATGTTGTTCGGAGTCCCGGATGAGATCCTGGACGTCACGGGGAGTTCCGGAATGGTCCGGAGGTAAAGATTTATATATGGGAAGTACTATTTTGGCCACCGGAAAATGTTCGGGATTTTTCGGTATTGTACCGGGAAGGTTCTAGAAGGTTCCGGAGTGGGGTCCACCTGCATGGGGGGACCCACATGAACATGGGTAGTGGGGGCAAGTCCCCACACCCCTGGTCAAGGCGCACCAAGATCCCCCCTTAGAAGGAATAAGATCATATCCCAAAGGGATAAGATCAAGATCCCTAAAAAAAGGGGGATAACAATCGGTGGGGAAGGGAAATGATGGCATTTCTTTCCCCCACCTTTGCCAATGCCCCAATGGACTTGGAGGGAAAGAAACCAGCCCCCTCCACCCCTATATATAGTGGGGAGGCGCATGGGAGCCGCACCCCTTCCCCTGGTGCAGCCCTCTCCCTCCCCAACACCTCCTCCTCCGTAGTGCTTGGCGAAGCCCTGCCGGAGAACTGCAAGCTCCACCACCACGCCGTCGTGCTGCCGGGGCTCTCCCTCAACTTCTCCTCTCCCCTTGCTGGATCAAGGAGGAGGAGACGTCCCCGGGCTGTACGTGTGTTGAACGCGGAGGCGCTGTTGTTCGGCGCTTAGATCGGAATTAACCGCTATCTGAATCGCTACGAGTACGACTCCTTCATCCGCGTTCTTGTAACGCTTCCGCATCGCGGTCTTCAAGGGTATGAAGATGCACTCCCCTCTCTCTTGTTGCTAGTCTCTCCATAGATGGATCTTGGTGATGCGTAGGAAAATTTTGAATTATTGCCACGTTCCCCAACACAAACCACTTCACTCGATGCACGTCGTCGATCAGTGCGGTGTCGAACCGCAAGGTGACTAAGTGGCAGCCATTTGCCACATGGTAGCCTCTTTCTACAAGAAATACCTACAGACGACACCCGTCCTGCGACGTGTCAATCGAGCAGGCGCGAAGCTAGCAAAATAGCCCGACAAGGCTTGCCGGGCAGGCGACGATGTGACGTTGAGTGGCGCATTTGATGCACTCTGTTAGCCGGCAGAGTTAGGTATGATAGCAATATTTGCTATCTTATCAGTTCATAATGACTAATTTGCCACTGTGGTGACCCCCTTAGTCTATAAAAGGAGGCCCAAGGCAACTTTAGAAAGGGTTGGACCCTGGATTAGCGAATTCACCCCCTGACATTTCATACGCCCGTAGCCCTTTCGCCCCGAGGCAACCCTGCCTGGCAAATGCGCTACAACCACCACCATTTTCCACCATCAATCCACCAAAGCAGGAGTGGGGTTTTACGCCTCACGGCGGCCCGGACCTGGGTAAAACTGCTCGTGTTATCTCTGTCGTGCTGTCCCATGCTCCTCTACTCTTTGTGCAACGCGCCATCCCCCCGCCAAACCAGCAAGGGACCTTTGGTCCCATAGGTGGCCGTGGTTTCCTGTGACATTGTCAACCTTCAATGACCATGAAAGGTACTCTTCGAGGTCATTACTTCCGGTGAACTTGGGCATGGTGAACTTGAGCTCGTCGTAGCGTTGCTCTTCATTGTGTTGGGGTCAGGGATGATGACGTCCTTGACGTGGAGGATTGTCAACCTCATGTTGCTCTTGACGTGGAGGATTCCCATTGTCTTGTTGCTCTTGGCGAACTTGGGGTTCTTGTCGAGCTTGTGGAGGAGCTTGAGGAACTTGACGATGAACTCGTGATTGATAAATCCTCTCTTGAACTTCATCACGAAGTGCTTCTTCTTGCTCGCGCCTATGGCGGTTACGTGCGGCAATGGCATGACTTGTGTCGTGGAGGGCACGTTGCGCCTCAAGTGCTTGAGCTTCTCGCCATTGTTGTTCTTGACGTAGTGCCTCGGCATCTTGCTCGTCTTGGTGTTGTCACGCTTGCTCTTCCTCTTATTGGTGTAGACGTTGCCGTTATTGTGCTTGCTCAAATGTAGCTTGATTTTGACGATGTAGATATTCTTGCTCTTCAATTTGCTCTTGTGTAGGGTTGCCGTGACGAGGATTGCAGTTTGCTTGACGGTCTTGGTGCGCGGCTTGGCGAAGAGTGTTCGACGTCGGTGTACTTGAGTTGTTGGAGGAGTGTCGACTTGAGTGGCTCCGTCTTGAATATGACGAAGTGGTAGAAGAGCGGTTGATCAACAAGGCACGAATCTCCTCAATTCTTGCATTGTTCTCTTGTTTTTGCTCGTCGAGCTTGTTGTCGAAGTAGTCTCTTGTACGTTGCTCAGAGACTCGCAAGTCGGTGGTGAGGTTGTCGATGCGGTCGCTCAAAGCTTGTTGTTCTTGATGCAAAGCTCGTTGTGCACCGAAGAGGTGGTTCTTGGTGACATAGTTGTTCGGGTCGTCGTCTTGCTCGAGGAAGAGTGGGTTGGTAGAAGAACTTCGCATATCCATCATTCCAAGCAAATATGTGAGTGGGAGAAAGAGAAGAACTATACCAAATGTACCTTGACCGTAGTTGAAGATGGATGAATGATCACTCAATAGTGTAGAAAGGAAATAACACAATTGATACCAATTCTTGTCGGTTCTCACACCTACACAAATAAAGCCTTTTGGTGTAGCTTGGTGAGGATGGTGGCACAAAATTTGATGCAATTGTTAGTAAGACTCAATAATGTTGAAAAAGTAAATGCAACAAGTAGACCAATAGCAAGTAGTGGTACACGGAAACGCACACGCGGATAGATAAATGGGGGTCGTGCAATAAAAAATGAGCTCAAAATGTGGAATCCATGGAAAATGCTCTTTTTGCACAACTCTAGAGAGGCGCTAGCACGATTGCACAATAGGCGGATACGAGACTTGTGCACAACCTATAAAGCAAAAAGGCAACGACTTCTATCCCAAATATGCTATATGTATGGTATTCTGGTGGTATGATCCTAGATGATTGAGTATGACAATCTTAATGTAGTATGGTGCTATGGTTCTTGCTTAAAAGCTCTTTGCTTATCTTTCTCTTTTGCTTAAAAGCTTGTTTGGCTCTTTCGCTTGTGAGATCTTTTGATGGCCACTTATGCAAAACTTGACAAACCAAGATAGCAATTGTGTATGCAATGACAACCTTGTGTCACAGGATATGATAGCAAGATACGGATACCAAGATGATATGAGATATTCAATGGAAGGTGCGGATCGACTATCTCTAATGTGCACAGGTAACGTTGCTGGAAATACTCAAATGGCTAGTACCGATAGGAAAGGTACGCAAAATGGGCTATGGGGTTATCAATGCAATGGCAAGGAGTACACAAAGTGTCGTCGAGGTTACCGTCCTTGCTTACGGTTGACGGTGTCAAAGTTGAGTAGTGGTCGATGTCGAGTCCTTGGCGAAGATAAGCGGTCGTGATGTCGATGTAGTACCGTTCCTAGTTAACCTAAACACCCTAGGAAACTATGAACCACAACTCAAATTCTCAAAACCAAATGTCAAGTGGTGGTAGCGGGAAGCGATGGTACGGTTGGATATGTCGAGGGTTTGCAGAAGTTGGGTGGTGGTGGTCGAAGTGGGTATGCGGAGGCGTAGGTGGCGGAGTACAAAAGCTGCAGAAAATGCCTTTTCGGCAGAGGTAGCCGGATGATCCGGGCAGGTACAGATGATCCAGGTCAAGGTCCGGATTATCCGGGCAGATCAATTGCGCACGGGAATGGCTCGGGATGAACTCGAAAATGGCGAAAAAATTGAGGATTTAGTGGATTTTTTATGGGTTTCGTGGGGGATATGGTGGGGAAAGGTAAGATCCACTTCCAACACAAAGAATCCATGGATCAAAATCAACAAAACTTCATCATACCAACAAATCACAAAAAAATTGGGGGCTATTTTTGGTAGGCAATTTTCAAAATTAGGACAAATAGGCTAGAAAACAAGGGGGTAGGGGCTCCAAATTCGTGATAAACCTTGCTCTGATCCAAGATGATGTAGGGTAGAACCCTAGATGCCCGATATTTCACGATTGGAGCGGATCCCGCGATGAACACGAGGGGAAAACACAAAGGGGAAACACAAGAGGATTCACTAATACTAACAAGATTCGATTACACATGTGCTACATTCTCGAAACACAAAGAGATACACGATCCAGAATCAACAAAGGACGATACAAGTAGCTAGTTCTTCTCCGTGAGGAGGTCTTGAGGGGTCTTCCCGTGAGGGGTCTTGAATCCGCTTGGGGGATCTTCTCCGAAGAGGTCGTGGACTCCAATGGAGAAGTAACCAAGTGGATGAGCAAAGCTCTATCTCTCAAATGAGCTAATCCTTTGCTAACCCTAGAAAAGTGGAGAAGGAGTATTTTATATAGGCTAGAGGGGCGAAAGGGTACATGGGCTTCGGCCCAAAACACACACGCAGGTGGTGATCCGGATGGTGGCCCGGATGATCCGGGTGCGTCCGGATGTGTCTCAGCCGTCGAGGGGGGTCTGGATGACTCGAAGGTGGGCCGGACGTCCGGGTGGTTCCCGATGATCCGGGCGTCGGTCCGGACCGTCCGGCTTCGCGGGGAGGCTTGCTAGTCTCGGGTGCCACTTATCCGGATAGTCCGGGCTGGGGCCGGATCATCCGACGGTCCGGATCGTCCGGGCAAGTGCAGACTTGGCCATTTTCTTCTCCGTCTTCGCGTATGTCTTCCTTCTTCGATCCTCCTTGCTCCTTAGCTTCTCCATGGCTGACTCCTTGGTAACTGAGTATGCATAATGTCTCCGTTTGAGGTAGTAGCCATGTCTCATGTGAATCAAAGTGGAATTGTGAGAGGGGAGATGTTACCTCGGTTTCGAGAGCTCTTGCACGTGCTCGTGTCATGGGTCCACTAGGCACTTGGTGAGACGATGATAGGTCCATGGGGATGACCTTGGGATGCTCCACATCATATAGTCTAGGGCCACGAAGGGGTAAGTGAGGGCGAAGGGGTACATGAGCTCGGCCCGATACACCATGCACAAACAGGTGGTGCCGGACGTCGGACATGCGTCAGTCGACCGATCGCTCGTGGTGGTCCGGACGTCCGGAGGGCGTCGGACTTCCGACGTTTTGGCTCTGGTCGAGGAACACCGGATATCCAGATGGGGCGAGTCGTCCAGTTGCTGATGAGTGTCGGACGTCCGGTGTCGGGCGGTCGTCCGGGCGCTGTAGGGCTCGGCTGGAGTCGTTCTGGCTGATGGAATCTCCAAGCGTCGGATGTCCGGAGATCATCAGTCATCCGGAGGTCGTCGTACGTCTGAGAGCTATAGCTTCCTAGCAGCTCTTCCTCTTGTTCCTCGCACTTGGTGTCCTCGCCGTCTTGTCCAATCCTCCTAGTTATTCCACGGTCTTCCTCTTGGTTAGTTGTTCCATGGTCTTCCTCTTGGTTCTTGGTCAAGCGTAGCACATATGTTTGAGGTAGTAGCCATGTCTCACACGTGGAAAGTAATGATTCGGAGAGGAGCGAGTTAACCTTGTGTCCATTGGCGTATACTTGAGGTCTCGTCTTATGTCCTCTTGTGGCTTGGACAGTAGATGTAGTGTACATGGGGATGATCGTAGGATGCTCCGCATCATCTCCCCCCCTTGGGAAAGATCCGACCTCGGATCGTAAACCTCATCCCAATGGAAATGGTTGTCGTGGACGGACTTGTAGTTGGTCGGAGTTGAAGGCATGGCACAATCCAAGTACTCCAAGGTGTCACCGGAGTAGTGTACATGCAAAAAGAGCAAACACAAATGACACACGAAAATACAATGGTTAGCGCACACAAGGTGTCCATCATGTAAGTATGGGTCCGTGCGGCAAGATTGTTCGTGACAAAGCACATGAAGCTTATCAAGATGATATAGAATGATATGCAAAGCATTCATGGGAGCAAATTCATTTGTTGTGCACACAAAGGTATGGTAATTGACATGGTGCACAAAGCTAAAAATTCTACCATTGTGCAAAATGATGTCATAATGTGATGGTGTATCAACAGAATGAACATAGTAATTGGTGCTCAATGTGATTATGTTATCATCCAACTGATAGTGGGCAATGTGATCATATGTATGAATATGCCATCAAGAAGGATCACAACACATTTTCTAAGGAAATGCACAAGCTCATATATCATGGATGACGTAGAAATACAAGATGCAACAAGGCCATCATAATGCAAGTCAATCCATGCATAAGATGCAAATTTGTTATGGGTGGTGTTGTACCATGGCTCAATGTCGTGGTAGAAGTGGTGGTCCGAAGATGCATCCAATAAGTCCGACCACTCCTCAACTTGAAGGTCCATGGGGTCCATCTCCAATGTCGCTCCTCCGTTCACGAGATGTATCATGTAGACAACAAGAAGGAAACAACAGTGAAAGAATGACCCATCCAATATGCGTACTTGAGGATGGTTCAAAGAGAAGGAGTTCACCTTATGAATATTCCCAAAGATGTTGGAGTTGCACATCAAGTACGCCTTCACATAACCAATATGTCTCATGACGGTATCTCCTTGTAAATCCTTCAAAATGAAAGAACATGACAAACACTCGGAAAAACAAATGAGGTTAGTGCAAATGCAACACCTATCATTCGTGTGGTGAAATACCCAATGTTGGGGGTACACAAGCAGGGGTGTATGTTTCCCCCTGACTTGTGCACGGATAGCAAACCACTGGCCCGACAAGATTGCAACAACCAAGACCAGACCAAGCCGAAGAGATCAGCTCTTTGAGGTATCAGAGTGCGGATCAAGAAGACCAAGTCAAGCCAAAGGAGCAAGACACCACTAAGGGAAAACCTCCCTTGCCGGGCAGGCGAGCCTTGCATGGTCAAGGTTACCGCGAAAACGAGCCTCAAGACCGTCCCGGCAGGCCTGCCGGGCCCTACGAAAGCAAACTACCCCGCCAAGGCTCCACCGCTCCACCTCACAGCGACGCAAGTCATCAATCAGTGCAGTGTCAAGCCCCCAAGTGACTAAGTGGCTGTTTGTTTGCCAGATGGCAGCCACTTCCTATGCAAATCACATCCAAATGACACCCGTCCAGAGACGTGTCATGCAGGCAGGAGAGAAGGTGGCTGAACTGCCCGGTAAGGCTTGCCGGGCGTGCTGTGATGTGACACTAAGCAGCGCATTTAATGTGCTCTTCCCTGTTTGCAGAGTTAGGTATGTGCTACTTCTTGAGCTTGCGTTGGTTTTTCCCTTGAAGAGGAAAGGGTGATGCAACAAAGTAGAGATAAGTATTTCCCTCAGTTTGAGAACCAAGGTATCAATCCAGTAGGAAAAACGCACAAATCACTGAATACCTGCACAAACAACTTGCACCCAACGCGATAAAGGGGTTGTCAATCCCTTCATGGTTACTTACAAAAGTGAGATCTCTAGAGATAGATAAACGATAAAGTTAATATTTTTGTATTTTTGGTTTATAGATTGGAAAGTAAAAGATTGCAAAATAGTAGATCGGAAACTTATATGATGGAAAATACACCCGGGGGCCATAGGTTTCACTAGAGGCTTCTCTCAAGAAAGCAAATAATATGGTCGGTGAACAAATTATTGCCGAGCAAAGTTATAACGATATCTAAGGCAATGATCATGAATATAGGCATCACATCCGTGTCAAGTAGACCGAAACGATTCTGCATCTACTACTATTACTCCACACATCGACCGCTATCGAGCATGCATCTAGAGTATTAAGTTCATAAAGATCGGAGTAACGCATTAAGTAAGATGACATGATGTGGAGGAATTAAATCAAGCAATATGATGAAAACCCCATCTTTTTATCCTCGATGGCAACAATACAATACATGCCTTGCTACCCCTACTGTCACTGGGAAAGAACACCGCAAGATTGAACCCAAAGTTAAGCACTCTCCCATTGCAAGAAAAACCAATCTAGTTGGCCAAACCAAACCAATAGTTCGCAGAGAATTACAAAGATATCAAATCATGCATAAAAGAATTTAGATAAGATTCAAATAATATTCATAGATAAGCTGATCATAAATCCACAATTCATCGGATCTCGGCAAACACACCCCAAAAAAAGTATTACATCGAATAGATCTCCAAGAACATCGAGGAGAACATGGTATTGAGAATCAAAGAGAGAGAAGAAGCCATGTAGCTACTATCTATGGACCCATAGGTCTGTGTTAAACTACTCACGCTTCATCGGAAGGGCAATAGAGTTGATGTAGAAGCCCTCTATGATCGAATCCCCCTCCAGCAGGGTGCTGGAAAAGGTCCCTAGATGGGATCTCGCGGGTGTAGAAGGTTACGGCGGTGGAAAAGTGTTTTCGTGGATGCCTCTGGTGGTTTGGGGATATTTGGGAATATATAGGCGAAAGAATTAGGTCAGGAGAGTCACGGGGGGGGGGGGCAAGGGCGGGGGCGCGCCCTAACTCCCTGGGCGCGCCCTCCGTCCTTGTGGCTGCCTCGTGGCTCCTCCGACTTCATCTCCAAGTCTCCTGGTTGTCTTCTGGTCCAAGAAAAATCATCATGATGGTTTCATTCAGTTTGGACTCCGTTTGGTATTCTTTTTTTGCGAAACTAAAAAACGAGGCAAAAACAGGAACTGGCGCTGGGCTCTAGGTTAATAGGTCAGTTCTAAAATAATATAAAATAGCATATTAATGCATATAAAACATCCAAAACGGATAATATAATATCATTGAACAATCAAAAATTATAGATACGTTGGAGACGTATCAAGCATCCCCAAGCTTAATTCCTGCTCGTCCTCGAGTAGGTAAATGATAAAAACAGAAATTTTGATGTGGAATTCTACCTAACATATTTATCCATGTAATTTTCTTTATTGTGGCATGAGTGTTCAGATCCATAAGATTCAAAACAAAAGTTTAATATTGACATAAAACAATAATACTTCAAGCATACTAACAAGGCAATTATCTCTTCTCAAAATAACATGGCCAAAGAAAGCTTATCCCTACAAAAAAATTTCATCCCATGCAACAAGATGAAGTCGGCATACAAGATTCTCTAAAATAACAGGACCGATTCTCTAAAATGGCTCATTTGATCCCATGCAACAAGATAGACGATGCTTCACATGCTGCAAATCTTTTTTCTAGGGAAATCTTGCGCCTACATGGAGTGCCAAAGACTATTGTTTCGGACCGCGACGTCAAGTTCTTAAGCTACTTTTGCAAGACCTTATGCGCCAAGCTCGGAATCAAGCTCTTGTTCTCGTCGGCATACCATCCACAAACCAACGGCCAAACGGAGGTGACGAACCGGACGCTATCTACCCTCCTACGCGTGTTGATCAACAGGAACATCAAGGAGAGGGAAGAGTGCCTGCCCATTACCGAGTACTCCTACAACCACGCAAGACATTCGACTACCAGCAAGTCCCCTTTCGAGTCGTCTATGGCTTCAACCCGTTGTCCCCATTGGACATCTTACCTCTTCTACTACAAGAGTGCACGAGTGAACTATCTCAAGAAGGTGCATGAAGATACAAGGAACACAATCGAGCGCCAAGTACAATGCCTCGCGACCAAGCTCAACATCAACAAGCAACCCATGATATTCAACATTGGAGATCTTGTCTGGCTACACCTTCGCAACGACCGCTTCCCCAACGAACACAAGTCCAAGCTTCTACCACGAGCCGATGGACCCTTCAAGGTGATGGAACGCTACAACAATAACGCATACAAGATCGACATCCCACGCGACAAGTACAATGTGAGCGATGTCTTCGATGTCAAGGATCTTTCTCCCTACCATGGCGATGAAGATTCCGATCTGAGGTCAAATCTTTCCCGGGGGGGGGGGGGAGATGATGCGGAGCATCCCAAGGTCATCCCCATGGACCTATCATTGTCTCACCAAGTGCCTAGTAGACTCATGACACGAGCACGTGCAAGAGCTCTCGAAACCGAGGTGACATATCTCCTCTCACAATTCCACTTCGATGCACATGAGACATGGCTACTATCTCAAACGGAGACATTATGCATACTCAGGTACCAAGGAGTTAGCCATGGAGAAGCTAAGGAGCAAGGAGGATCGAAGAAGGAAGACATACGCGAAAACGGAGAAGAAAACGACCAAGTCTGCACTTGTCCGAACGATCCGAACCGTCGTCCGGATGATCCGGGCCCAGCCCGGACGATCCGGATAAGTGGCACTTGAGACCAGCAAGCCTCCCCACGAAGCCGGACGGATCGGACAGACGCCTGGATCATCCGGAACCACCCGAACGTCTGGCCCACCTTCCGGTCATCCTGACACCCCTCGACGGCTGCGACACATCTGGACGATCCGGACGGCCGCCCGGATCATCCGGACCCCTGACACCCGGATCATCCGGGCCACCATCCAGATCATCCGGACCACCACGTGCGTGTGCATTTTGGGCCGAAGCCCATGTACCCTTTCGTCCCTCTATCCTATATAAACGACTCCTTCTCCACTTTTCTAGGAGCAAAGGATTAGCTCATTTGAGAGATAGAGCTTTTGATGCGAAGCATCCTACGATCAACCCCATGTACACTATGACTACTCCTCAAGCCCCAAGTGCCCACATGTTGAGACCTCGAGCATACGCCATTGGACCTAAGGTGAACTCGCTCCTTTTCGAATCTCCCCTTTCCGCATGTAAGACATGGATGCTACTTCAAGCGCGGACCTTGTGCATACTCAGGAACACCCGAGTAGACCATGGAGAGCCCAAGGACCAAGACCAAGTGTGCGCGGGAGCAAAGGAAGGAGAAGGAAGAAGTGCCAGCTGCTACAGCAGCCGGACATCCGGCCCTGGCCCAGACATCCAGCCCCTGAAGATGTCAACAACAGCAGCAACCCAGCAACCGTAGTGCTACAGGGCCCGGACATCCGGCCCATCCCGCAAGCCCGGACATCCGACACTCATCACAGAACACATCCATGCCAGCCCGGACATCCGGCCACCCCAGCCCGGACATCTGGCCCGTCGCGAAGCCCCGGACATCAGGCCCGATGCGCGGACATCCGGCCTCCCCTGCTTGCGTGTAGCGCATCTGGACCGAGGCCCATGTACCCCTTCGTCAGTTAGACTATATATACCCCCACCTCCTCCTAGCTAGGGTTAGCATTGGTTTAGCTCATATGTGAGATAGAGCTTTGCTCATCCATACGGATCTACTCCTTGAGAGAAACCGCGACCCCTCTACAGAGAAGATCCCCCTTGGATTCAAGACCCCCTCTTGGGTGGCCCCCTCAAGACCTCCTCATGGAGAAGAACCGGTTACCCTATGTATCGTCTCTTGTTGGATTTGGACCGTGTGATCTCTATGTGAACTCGGATCTAGCACATGTGTAATCGAATCCTGTTGGTTTGAGTGATTCTCTCGTGTTTTCCCTCGTGTTTCCCCTCGTGTTCTTCGTTGGGATCCGCTCCTTTCGTGAAAGATCGGCCATCTAGGCTTCCACCCTACATCATCTTGGTATCATGAGCCACGTTGATCATGATTTCGGAGCCTCCCCCCTTGTTTTCTAGCCTAATTTTGTTGTGTTCTTCCCCAATTTCGAAATTCCCCACAAAAATAGCCCCCCTCCCCAAATTTTTTGTGATTTGTTGGTGTGATGGAGTTTTGTTGATTTTGATCCATGGATTCATTGTGTCTTGATGATCTATCTTTCCCCCAATTTTCCCCACTTTCCATCCACAAAATCCATCGAATTTTGCCCCTGAAATCATCAATTTCCGCCCCCAAAATCGAGTTCCTCGAGTTCAGCCTCGGATTTGGAGACCGGACATTCGCCCGTGGCCCCGGACATCCGGCCCGTAGCTCGGACATCCGGCTCCTGGAGTGCATTTTCGCGCGCGGTACTGGACATCAGGTCCCGGAAATCCGGTCCGAGCCCCGGATGTCCGACCCCTGTAACTTCAGCCTTTCCCATTTCACCGTTTTGTCCATAACTAATTCATTCAGAGTCCGATTTTCACGTTCTTTAGCTCGTTTTGAATCTCTTGACATCCCCCATCCCACAAAAATACTACCACCACCATTTGACTCCATCATGTTTTTGGAACTTTGGCATCTTTGCCTAGGGCTTCCACCATATCATCCACATAACCACCACCGACTTCCACAACCTAACTCATTTTGTTCCCCAAAGCATTAGTGGTTGTTTGAGTTGTGATTCGAGTCTCCTAAGGTGTTCGGCTACTTAGGGACCATTGCTTCTTCATCAACTACCACCATAACTTCCGCATAGGCTTGCCCACCATACACTTCCGCCACCCCAAATTAACCCAATTTTGTTTGAGTTGTGAGTTGTGTCTCCTAAGGTCTTTCGGCTACTTAGGGACCGTGCTTCCAACTCCGACACCGTGTATAGTCCACAACCTTACCCTCCACTTCCGCATTGCGTCTCAAAACCCTTCATTTCATTTCCGCAATCCCATTGAGCTTCCGCAACCACCACCGCTTTCCCGCTACCACCATTCACATTTGAGATTTGAGATTTTGAGTTCGCGGTTTTTCCGATTCCTAAGGTGTTTCGGCTAATTAGGAACGGTTCTACGTCGAGAACACCGCCACTCATCATCGCCACGAGGTCGTCATCATACAAAAGGACGGTAACCTCGACGACACCATTGTACATTCCCCTTGCAATTGCATTGATAACCACTAGCCCATTTTGCGTCACTTGCCTATCGAGACTAGCCATTTGAGTATTGCCGGCAACGTTACTTGTGGACATTAGTGATCTACACCTTCCATTGCATACATACCATATCATATTGGTATCATCATATCATATCTTGTGTCACAAGATTGTTCCCGCATATACACAATTGCTATCTTGGTTTGTGCATTCCGAGTTCCACCAGATTCATCTCTGCCACCAGTCCGAGTCCAGTATTTTGCTACTCTGTTTCGGATTTCCAGATCGCGCCATACTTCGAGTCATGACAGAGCAGGACTCCCGAACTTTCGTGCTACCCGCAGTAGAATTTTTTTTCCAATTTAAAAAAAAACTAAGTCTGGAAAATTCTGGCTAGGCAGTTTTTACACCATTTGTAGACTTTTTCGAAAAAATTGTTTCGGAGCAAAAAAAAGAGGAAAAAAGTGCAAAAAAAGTGAAAAAAAGGAAAACATTTCAGAGCGTGCTCCTTCGTTGTTTACGTGCAGCGCCGTGATTTTGTTAGTGTTCTAGGCTTGCGTCCCTAGCACAGTCTAGCCTAGGACCAACACAGTACCGTCGTTGAGCGTTTATTCAACTTTGCATCTCTGAATTGATTATTGCTGACCCTTTTTGCTACCATATTATAAGCCCTCCCAACTCCACATACATCTACGTCGTGCGTTTGACTCTCCTTGGTAATCGCTCTATCCAAGCTTTGACAGGTTTTGACTACAACGGTTGCCGATCACCGCCTACTGCTGGGTAAGAACTTGTAAGAATTTGAGATTTGCTTGACGGATTTGTGACACCCACCACCACCACTTGTTAGTAGTCTGTAGGATCATATTCTTGTGTGTTTCTATTGCTGCTAACCATGGCAGGATCACAAGACGATGAGATTGACTGGGAGGACTTGACGAACATGGAGCTTCATGATAAGTTTCAACAAATGATGAGTGGACAGGTGGAATATGTGCTAAACAGATTTGAAGAGGCCATGGAGAAGATAGATGGCATTGAGAAGGCATTTGAAACAAAGCTCGATAACAAGTTTAATGAATTGCTTGCGCGTCTTCCACACCCACCGCCCGCTGCACCTGTCGCACCTGTACAACAACAACAACATCGCCTTCCAAATCAAGTGGGACGAGCACAGCGCGTTCCCGTTGAGCCTGGTCAAACTTCTGGTGCCGGTGTACCTACTGTTGATGCTTCTGTAGCTCCTACTGCTGCTGCAGAGGTGGAGGACCATTACGAGGATGAGGTTGATCAAAATCAGAACTACGCGCAACCACCAGCACCACCCCACCAAGTCATCCTCATGCATATCATCGCAACGGTAGGGCTGCACCACCACCTGAGGTACGAGATCATGACCATCTTACATGTTTTATGGGTGGATTAAATAGAGAGATTCAGACCATTCTAGAGTATAAGGAGTATAATAATATCACTCGTTTATTCCATCTTGCTTGTAAAGCTGAACGTGAAGTGCAGGATCGACAGGCATTGGCGCGGACTAACTTTTCTGCGGGTCGACCTTCATCATGGACACCGCGTGCATCCTCTACTTCCACTACACCAGCAGGTGCCACCTCCTGCCGTGATACAAGAAAGCGGGCACAACCACCACTATCTGCGAAGAGCACGCCTGCTGGGCCTGCATAGAGTTCTTCTTCTTCCATGGCATCAACAGAGCACACAAGTGATATTATTTTTCGTCGTTGTAAGGGACGAGGTCATTATGCCAGAGAATGCAAATCTCAGCGTGTGATGATTGCTACTGAGGATGGTGGGTATGAGTCCGCTAGTGACTATGATGAGGAGACTTTAGCTCTTATTACACGTGAAGAACACGGTGGAGATGATTCTGATCATGAGACGCAATACATGGCCCCTGAATACGCTGACAGGTATGAATGTTTAGTTGCTCAACGTGTTTTGAGTGTGCAGGTCACACAAGCTGAGCAAAATCAGAGGCATAATTTGTTCCATACAGAGGGAGTAGTGAAGGAACGTTCTGTTCGCGTTATCATAGATGGAGGGAGCTGCAACAACTTGGCTAGCATGGAGATGGTGGAGAAGCTATCTCTCACCACACGACCACATCCACATCCTTACTACATCCAATGGCTTAACACCAGCAGCAAGGTTAAGGTAACACATATTGTTCGTGTGCATTTTAGTATCTCTACATATGCTGATTATGTTGATTGTGATGTGTTACCTATGCAAGCATGTTCCTTATTACTTGGTAGACCATGGCAATTTGATAAAAATTATGTACACCATGGTAGAAACAATCAGTATACTCTTGTTCATAAGGATAAACATATTACTTTGCTTCCTATGTCTCCTGATTCCATTTTGAAAGATGATATTAATAGAGCTAATAAAGCAAAACAGGAGAAAAATAAGAGTGAAAATCAGATTGTGGCAAAAGAATTTGAGCAACAAATGAAGCCTGATAATAAACCATCTAGTGTTGCTTCTGAAATTAAATTGAAAAGTGCATGTTTACTTGCCACCAAATCTGATATTGAGGAGCTAGATTTTAGCAAATCTATTTGCTATGCTTTTGTGTGCAAAGAGGCATTATTTTCATTCCAGGATGTGCCTTCCTCTTTGCCTCTGTTGTTACTAACATTTTGCAGAAGTTCGCTGACGTCTTTCCACAAGACATGCCCCCGGGATTACCACCTATTCGAGGGATTGAGCATCAGATTGACTTAATTCCCGGTGCATCCCTACCCAACCGTTTGCCATATCGTACCAATCCAGAGGAGACGAAGGAGATTATGCGTCAAGTCCAGGAGCTGCTCGACAAAGGTTATATACGTGAATCCCTTAGTCCTTGTGTTGTTCCTCTTATTCTAGTGCCGAAAAAGGATGGTACATCGCGTATGTGTGTTGATTATAGAGGCATTAATAATATTACTATTCGTTATCGTCATCCTATTCCTAGGCTAGATGATATGCTTGATGAATTGAGTGGCTCTACAATATTCTCCAAAGTTGATTTGCGTAGTGGATACCATCAAATTCGTATGAAATTGGGAGATGAATGGAAAACAACATTTAAAACTAAGTTTGGTTTATATGAGTGGTTAGTCATGCCATTTGGGTTAACTAATGCACCTAGTAATTTCATGAGATTAATGAACGAAGTGTTACGTGCTTTCATTGGACGATTTGTGGTAGTCTATTTTGATGATATACTGATTTATAGCAAATCTTTGGAAGAACATTTGGAACATTTACATGTTGTTTTTATTCTCTACGTGATGCATGTTTGTTTGGTAACCTTGGGAAGTGCACCTTTTGCACCGACCGAGTGTCTTTTCTTGGCTATGTTGTTACTCCATAGGGAATTGAAGTTGATAAAGCCAAGATTGAAGCTATTGAGAGTTGGCCGCAGCCCAAAACGGTCACACAAGTGAGGAGTTTTCTTGGACTCGCTGGTTTCTATAGGCGTTTTGTGAGAGATTTTAGTACCATTGCTGCACCTCTCAATGAGCTTACAAAGAAGGATGTGCCTTTTGTTTGGGGTACCGCACAGGAAGAAGCCTTCATGGTGTTGAAAGATAAGTGTGACACACGCTCCTTTACTCCAACTTCCTGATTTTAATAAGACTTTTGAGTTTGAATGTGATGCTAGTGGAATTGGATTAGGAGGTGTGTTATTACAAGATGGTAAACCTGTTGCATACTTTTCTGAAAAATTGAGTGGGCATAGTCTGAACTATTTTACTTATGATAAAGAATTATATGCTCTTGTTCGGACCTTAGAAACATGGCAACATTATTTATGGCCCAAAGAATTTGTTACACATTCTGATCATGAATCTTTGAAACATATTAAAAGTCAAGCAAAACTGAACCGTAGACATGCTAAATGGGTTGAATTCATTGAGACTTTGCCTTATGTCATTAAACACAAGAAGGGTAAAGAAATGTTATTGCTGATGCATTGTCTCATCGTTATACCATGCTTTCACAACTTGACTTTAAAATATTTGGTTTGGAGACCATCAAAGATCAATATGTGCTTGATGTTGAATTTAAAGATGTATTACAGAACTGTAAAGAAGGGAGAACATGGAAAAAGTTCGTCATTAATGATGGATTTGTGTTTCGTGCTACCAAGCTATGCATTCCAGCTAGCTCCATTGGTCTTTTGATGTTGCAGGAGGCACATGGACGAGGATTAATGGGACATTTTACTTCGAACAAAGAAGGGGAGGGATAGCATATTTGTTGTCGTGGATAGGTTCTCGAAAATGGCACACTTTATACCATGTCATAAAATCGATGATGCTGTTAATGTTGCTGATTTGTTCTTTCGTGAAATTATTCGCTTGCATGGTGTGCCAAATACTATTGTTTCAGATCGTGATACTAAGTTTCTTAGCCACTTTTGGAGATGTTTATGGGCTAAGTTGGGGACTAAACTGCTTTTTAGTACTACATGTCATCCCCAAACTGATGAACAAAGTGAAGTAGTCAATTGAACATTGTCTACCATGCTTAGGGATGTTTTGAAGAATAACAAGAAAATGTGGGAAGAATGCTTGCCTCATATTGAATTTGCTTATAATCGGTCGCTGCATTCTACTACTAAGATGTTCCCTTTTGAAATTGTGTATGGTTTCCTACCTCGTGCACCTATTGATTTGTTGCGTCTTCCATCTTCGGAGAAGGTTAGTTTTGATGCTAAACAATGTGCTGAATTGATCTTAAAAATGCATGAGTTAACTAAGGAAAACATTGAGCGTATGAATGCTAAATATAACCTTGCTGGAGATAAGGGTAGAAAACATGTTGTGTTTGCACCTGGAGATCTTGTTTGGTTACATTTGCGTAAGGATAGATTTTCTGATTTGCGCAAATCAAAGCTAATGCCACGTCCTGATGGTCCTTTAAAGGTGTTAGAGAAAATAAATGATAATGCATATAAACTTGAGCTGCCTGCGGATTTTGGGGTTAGTCCCACTTTTAAAATTGCAGATTTGAAGCCTTATTTGGGTGAGGAAGATGAGCTTCCGTCGAGGATGACTTCATTTCAAAAAGGGGAGGATGATGAGGACATCAATACCATTGTTACACCCGCAGCCCCTGCTACTATACATACCAGACCAATTACTAGAGCTCGCGCACGCCAATTAAATTACCAGGTACTCTCATTTCTTTGTAATGATTCTAATGTTCATGAGAATATGATGCTGCCTAAATTGGATACATTTGTTTTGCTTACAAATGAAGGGCCTGGCTTGGAGAAGGATGAACATAGGAGCAAGAACAAGCATGGAGATGATGGCATGCACAAGGGAAACAAGAACGGAGTTTCTAGTGATGATTTCAGGACTTTGGAGCCACCGTAATGAGTGCATGAAGGCTTTGACGAAATATACAAGATGCCACTTCACCAATTTCGTCCAGAGGCTATTATAGGTGCTGCATCACCTTATTATTGGGCCAGGCCCATGTAATTTCAAAATATAGAAGTATAGGCTATTTTTAGAGTCTGTATATGTGGGAAAAATAGAGTTAGGGTTGGTTTCGGACCCATCCTATAAGGGGCCACGAAATTCCCCCCTCTTCCTCCTTATATACAGCCCTTAGGGCATCGTTTAGACTTGGGTTTTGTTTAGATTAAAAGTTCACCATAGCTTTAACTTCGCGTACTTCGTTTGTGTTCAACGACCAGACCAAGACGTCACAGAACCCCACTTGATCAATAAAGCTTTCCTCTTTTATTTGCAATATCCAGATTGCAATCTTAGTTTCTTGCTTGTTCTTCGTTTTCTTGCAGGAAATAGACCCTGGTGGTCAGGTTGATCGTGCTCCGGCGTGGCCAATAACCTCGCGGAGTTGGTTTAGCGATTGCTAAGGCGCGACGTCCTTGCACGTTCGTAGTCGGATCGTCAAAGTCTACTCCATCCAAAACGATAGCTACCATCTCATCGAAAGACGGGACACCTTTGCCTCTATCAGATTCCGTTTTGTTGTTGTGGACCGATTCTCTAAAATGGCTCATTTCGTACCATGCAACAAGATAGATGATGCTTGACATGTTGCAAATCTTTTTTGTAGGGAAATCTTGTGCCTACATGGAGTGCCAAAGTCTATTGTCTCAGACCGCGACGTCATGTTTATGAGCTACTTCTGGAAGACCCTATGCGCCATGCTCGGAATCAAGCTCTTGTTCTCTTTGGCATACCATCCACAAACCGACGGCCAAACGGAGGTCACGAACCGGACACTCTCCACTCTACTACGCGTGTTGATCAAGAAGAACATTAAGGAATTGGAAGAGTGCCTACCCATCGCTGAGTCCGCCTACAATCACGCAAGACACTCTACTACCGGCAAGTCCCCCTTCGAGGTCGTCTACGGTTTCAACCCGTTGTCCCCATTGGACATTCTACCTCTCCCACTACAAGAGCGCATCAACATGGACGTGAGTGCACGAGTGAACTATCTCAAGAAGGTGCATTAAGATACAAGGAACACAATCGAGCACAGTACAATGTCTCGTGACCAAGCTCAACATCAACAAGCAACCCATGATATTCAACATTGGAGATATTGTGTGGCTACACCATCGCAAGGACCGCTTCCCAACGAATGCAAGTCCAAGCTTCTACCACGTGCCGATGGACCCTTCAAGGTGATCGAACGCTACAACAACATAGCCTACAAGATCGACATCCCACGCGACAAGTACAATGTGAGCGATATCTTCAATGTCAAGGATCTTTCTCACTACCATGGTGATGCGGAGCATCCTATGGACATCACCATGTCAAGAGTCCATTCGGCGAGTGACACGTGCGACATCTACTTCACATACGCAAAGGTGAATCATCTCCTTTACACGTGCTCACTTGACCCCTTCGAGGATGGGATACTACTTGACACTCCACTCGTGTGCATGCATAGGTATTGTCGGAACACTACGGACGACGAGGAGGAGTGCAAGCGCCAAGGTACAACTACACCATCTGCGAGGGAGGCCTGGAAGCGACGACGGAAGAAGACGGAGCTGCTAAAGCTACAGCGGCCGGACATCCGGGCCAAAGGCCGGACATCCGGCGCCTGTGCAGCCGCCAAGGAGCTGCACCAACAGACGGCCAACAGCATCAGCGGCCGGACATCCGGCGCCAGCCCCGGACATCCCGCGCCTCGCCAAAGCCCGGACATCCGGCTCTTCCGCCGGAAATCCGGCATCGACGACAGAAGACATCCAGAAGTTTTACCCTCCAGCCCAGACATCCGGCCCCTCCTGAAGCCCCGGACATCCGGCCCGTCGCCCGGACATCCGGCCCGTCGCCCGGACATCCGGCCACCCCTGTCTGCGCACAGTAAGGGCCGAGGCCCGTGTACCCCTTCGACCCCCTAGACTTATATATACTCTTTCTCCTCCATCTTTCTAGGGTTAGCAAAGGATTAGCTCATTTAGAGATAGAGCTTTGCTCATCCATATCGGATCTACTCCACGAGAGAGACTGCGGCCCCTCTACGGAGAAGATCCACCTTGGATTCAAAACCCCTCACGGGAAGATCCCCTCGTGGATTCAAGACCTCCTCACAGAGAAGAACCGGTTACCGTTTGTATCGTCCGTTGTTGACTTTGGATCTTGTATCTTACCTTTGTGTTCATCGATCTAGCGCATGTGTGATCTATTCTTGTTGGTTGAGTGATTTCTCTCGTGTTTCCCCTCGTGTTCATCACGTTCTTCGTAGGGATCCGCTCCTTTCGTGAAAGATCGGCCATCTAGGGTTCCACCCTACAACATCTTGGTACCAGAGCCAGGTTGATCACGATTTCGGAGCCTCCCCGTTGTGTTTTCTAGCCTATTTTTGTTGATTTTGTCCCAAATTCGAAAATCCCCACCAAAAAATAGCCCCCAATTTTTTTTGTGATTTGTTGGTTTGATGATGTTTTGTTGAATTTGATCCGTGGATTTGCTTTGTTACTTGTGGATCTAGCTTTCCCCCAATTTTCCCCACTTTCCATCCATGAAATCTCTCCAATTTTGCCCTTGAAATCATCAATTTCCGCCCCCAAAATCAAGTTCCTCGAGTTCATCCTCGGATTTGGAGCCCGGACATCCGGCCCGTAGCCCCGGACATCTGGCCCCCCGGACAATATGATTTGGTATCGTTCTTCTCTTTCTCCCACTCACATTTGCTCGAGTCTTGTGATGGATAGGGAAGGCATTTCACCTTCGGTCTACAACAACGACGAGTTCAATGCCACGAACAACTCCAACGACGCCAAGATGCAAGCTCAAATGGAGGAGATCAAATCCCTCATCAAGTCATACAAGCGATCTTCCTCATCTTTGAGAAGACGCTCAAGAGCACATGCCTCCGAGCTACCATCTCCGGCAAGGTCACATCGGCATCGACACCATCACCACCACGAACGTGAAGGTCAAGAGCTCTACACCAACAACCGCTCAACGACTTCACCATCTCCCTTGGCATCTTCGCCAAGCGTCTTCAAGGCATCTTCGCCTACGGATATACGGCATCTTCGCCAACAAGCACCTCAAGACTACACTCAAGAGAAGCTCCCCAAGCTCAAGTCCGCGACTTCCACGAGCTACTACGACCTCGACACCGACCATGAGATTCCTTTCTATGGGAGTCAAGAACCCGAGGAGTATCTCGAGTGGGAGCACCTAATGGACGACTACCTCAAGCTACATCAAGTTCCTCCCAAAGATCAAGTGAAGTGCGCCACAAGAAACTTCCACGACTACGCCTCGACATGGTGGCTTCACACACCTTCGGAAACCTACGACATGAGTTGGCCCAAGACGAAGAAAGCTTTGCGGCGAGAGTTTGTGCCTCCAACCTACACGGAACAACTTCTACGCCAATTGGAGAACACCAACCAAGGATCCAAGTCCATCGACGCGTACTTCAAGGAGATGAAGATTGCCTTGCAACGAGCCGGCGTGGACGACCCCATGTCAATGAAGTTCCACTTCACGATGGGATTGAACAATGCCATCTCCAAGACTATCTTCCTCGAGAACTACAAGTCCCTCGACGACAACTACATTGGTGCTCTCAAGGCGGAACAAGAACTCATGAAGGCCAAGGCTTATCCACCCCAAGCACACTTCTCGAAGACCAAGCTCAAAGACGACAAGCATGAGGCTAGTACCACCAAGATGTCCAAGCCCGACGAGCTCCAAGACGATGCTCCCAAGTTCGACTTCACCGCCATCCCTCTTTGTGGCATTGATGATGCCGAGTCCTCCACGACTCTTTTTCAAGATTGTGCGGCGACGAGTACGACTACGGAGACCTTCAAGGACCAAGCTTTTGAGGCAAGCAACATGGTGACGAGCAAGGATGATGCTTCCATCTTAGGAGGCGAGAGTGATGATGTGCCATCTTCGGCCTTCATCCACGGCGACGGCGATGAGATGGTTGAGTATTTCACTTCGACCACGGCGACGTATGATGACTTGAGTGACTTGTGCCACCATATTGAGAGTGAGAGTGACTTCACCACTAGCCCCATATCTGATGTGTTGCCCCAATTCCCATGTGAGGAGAGCCACAACCCCCACCACTTGAGTGAGATGAGTGACTCCACCATACGTGCGATTGAGTGCACCTACTTTGAGGGAGTGAATGAACCACCACATAGAGAGAGTGAGGCCACTTCGATTTCTAACGACTTAACCTCTACCTCTATTGTGTCTTCTCATTTGGTGCTAGGTCTCATTTATGATGACGCGCCGATTCACGACGACTTCGTCCTTCCTATGGACATGACGATGGCCATGGTGGAATATGATGCACCCCCCACATGGTTCCATCAAGATGAAGATGACCACCATTTGGTCTTTCCCACCTCACCTACACCACTTGATTGGAATGACAAAGGTAACATAGGTGACGGTGATGCTCTAGTCCCACTAGTGGACATTCTTGACATTGATTGCTTGCATGATGTTGATCCACCTATTACCTTGCTTCATGCTAGTGAGATTTCCCCATGGGATGATTTACCCATTTATGATGAGTATGATGATTGCCATGTGGAGTCTATTAGTTGTGATGCCATGTTACATAGGATTTCTTGTGACAATTCTTTAGGTCACATCATGTTTGACAATCCGCTTGACTTGTCATATGCTATGCATGAGATCAATCATATGTCATATTTGCAATCTCTTCGTAGTGACTATGCATATGCCATTAAAATTAACCCAATTTGCACATATGGCATAGATGACAAGCCCATGGTTATTGGCATTTGTTTTTCTTGTGATGATATTGACATGCTCCCTTTGCATCATTTATCTCATATGCCATGCCATGACCACCTAGCTTCGGATATGCATTGTTGTGGATGTTGTCCATTTTCTCCATATGATTACAATATTGCTCATGAGGAGACCCCCATAGTTTCCTCATACATTTTAGGAGATTTTGATCCATCCTATCCATTGCATGATCCCAATAATTATGTGCACAATATGCTCCCCATGAATCATAATGATATTGTTGTGCCATATACTAGTATGCTCAATTTGCATCCCCATCGTGTCATACATAACAACTATTCTTTCATGATGGATGACATGTTCTTATACCATGCATCAAATTTCTTTGAGCGATGCTTATCTTGTGCTAACACTCACTTGCACATACACATCATGATGGATGATGTGTACATTTACCACGCGCACAATTTCTTTGGTTTGTGTCTCTTTTGTGTAGGTACCCATGAATACTTGTCAACCTCGCAATCCCACGAGTTGACAAAACGAGCTCTAGAGAGCAATGATGACTTGGGATCCCATGGATTGCCTTTCCCACCGCTCACTTCGCGCAAACACTTCGCGCATTTCTTTTACATGGCCCTCACATGGTTATGGGTTGTTGTCCATTATATATCCTTTGCCCATCTTGCCATGTTCACTTTGCATGATATGCCCATTACTATGCCTTTGCCATGCATTTGTGACCCATGCTTTGCATTACACATGATGATTGATTCTAGTACTTGTATGTGTATTTGCAAGCGTGGTGGAGATATTGTTTGTTATTGCCATGATTGCTTTGTGCCCCATGCCTATGATGATACTATGATCTTGATTTGTGTTCGTGCTTGCGATATGTCATGTACATTGCCTATGCCTATTCTTTACTCACATGACATGATTGCCATGATCCCCTCTAGTGTGTTGCATCTTCGCTCCACTAGTTTGCACGACTTGATTATTATTGTTTGCCTTGTTGCATCACCAATGATTGATACTTGCTCATTTCATTCGGTTGATGACAACCACCTACATGCTTTGCACATGATTGTTATTGCTTCTTGTCATATCTCTCCATATATTGCCTCTATCATGATAGATGATTTGACATGTATTGAGTGCAACAATGCCCTTAGTCTTGATAATGAGTTTGCCCCCATAGCATTCTCACATATATTTGGAGATTTTGACATATTTCTTGTGAAGCATGCTTGCCTTACCTCTTTGCACCATATTCCTCATGCCATGAATATAGCCATTATTGCATCATATTATTCATGCACTTGTGTTTCTAATGGCTATGTGCAAGAGAAGAAAACCATCATGATGGATGATGTGTTTATCTACCATGCGCATACGTTCTTTGTTTTGTTGTGTGCATGTGTAGGATACTTGGACTTTGTGTCGACTTCCGCTTCACGTGAGTTGACCATTCGAGCTCTTGAGAGCGAGCCTCATACATTCGACCATGACTCGTTTCTACGCCACCTTTCCTACCACTTCGGCATTGTGAAGAATGCACAAGGACACGCCATCAAGGTGATATCTTTCTTGAGCATGGATATTGCGGATCATACTACTTGTGTTGCTTGCACCATGAGACTTATTGTTCATCTTGGACCACTTGATTGCACACTTGATAGAGATCTTGCTTCGACTTGTCATTTTCACCGTCCCATGCATCATGATATATATGCCTTGTGTGTTGCATCCAATTCTTGGATTACTTGCTCCTCTCATATGTTTGGTTGCAACAATGTCATCCCTTCACATATGCCATGTCCCATTGCTTGTCACATGATTGACTTGATTGCCTCACACATGATGAACAATTGCTCTTTCTATTGTGTTGAGTGCCACACTATGTTCACTACACCCTATGCACATTATGCTTGGATTGTCTTGCACTTAACCCATGTGTTTAGACATCTCATCTTCTTAGGTGTCGTGAATGATTCCTATGCCTACCATAGACCTTTCATTGAGCGCTTTGCCCATGCTTGCTATGAACCTGAGGTAGATGCTTATTCTCTTGACACACATATTTGCATCTCTACCTCCAATTTACATGCTTGCCCCCATGATATCTTTGCTTGTGCTCGATTGATATACTTACATGCCATGTCTCAATCCTTTGTCACACCATATGCTTTGCATGATGACGACACTTGTTTGGTGAATCACCTCTTGAATGCTTGGTTTTTCCCTAACGCTAACCACATTTGTTTTTCCAAGTGTTTGTTGTCCTTACTCCTTTTGAAGGAATCACAAGACGGTGCGACATTGGAGAGTGCCCATTTCGAGCTTCAAGATGACACGTACTTGGTGAACGTCCACTTCTACACGGCGAAGCCATCTCTTTCCATGGTGATTTGGTTTTCGATCCGAGGTCGGATCTTTCCCAAGGGAGGGGAGATGATGCGGAGCATCCTATGGACATCACCATGTCAAGAGTCCATTCGGCGAGTGACACGTATGACATCTACTTCGCATACGCAAAGGTGAATCATCTCCTTTACACGTGCTCACTTGACCCCTTCGAGGATGGTATACTACTTGACACTCCACTCGTGTGCATGCATAGGTCTTGTCGGAACACTACGGACGACGAGGAGGAGTGCAAGCGCCAAGGTACAACTACACCATCCGCGAGGGAGGCCTGGAAGCGACGACGGAAGAAGACGGAGTTGCTGAAGCTACAACGGCCGGACATCCGGGCCAAAGGCCGGACATCCGGCGCCTGTGCAGCCGCCAAGGAGCTGCACCAACAGACGGCCAACAGCATCAGTGGCCGGACATCCGGCGCCTCACCAAAGCCCGGACATCCGACCCTTCCCCCGGAAATCCGGCATCGACGACAGAAGACATCCAGAAGTTTTACCCTCCAGCCCGGACATCTGGCCCCCAACCCGGACATCCGGCCCCTCCTGAAGGCCCGGACATCCGGCCCGTCGCCCGGACATCCGGCCACCCCTGTCTGCGCACAGTAAGGGCCGAGGCCCGTGTACCCCTTCGACCCCCTAGACTATATATACTCTTTCTCCTCCATCTTTCTAGGGTTAGCAAAGGATTAGCTCATTTAGAGATAGAGCTTTGCTCATCCATATCGGATCTACTCCACGAGAGAGACTGCGGCCCCTCTACGGAGAAGATCCACCTTGGATTCAAGACCCCTCACGGGAAGATCCCCTCGTGGATTCAAGACCTCCTCACGGAGAAGAACCGGTTACCGTTTGTATCGTCCGTTGTTGACTTTGGATCTTGTATCTTACCTTTGTGTTCATCGATCTAGCGCATGTGTGATCTATTCTTGTTGGTTGAGTGATTTCTCTCGTGTTCCTCTCGTGTTTCCCCTCGTGTTCATCACGTTCTTCGTAGGGATCCGCTCCTTTCGTGAAAGATCGGCCATCTAGGGTTCCACCCTACATCACATGGTGATGAAGATTTTGATCCAAGATCGGATCTTTCCCAAGGGAGGGGGAGATGATGCGGAGCATCCCAAGGTCATCCCCATGGACCTATCATCCTCTCACCAAGTGCCTAGTGGACCCATAACACGAGCACGTGCAAGAGCTCTTGAGATCGAGGTGACATCTCTCCTCTCACAATTCCACTTCGATGCACATGAGACATGGCTACTACCTCAAATGGACACATTATGCATACTCAGGTACCAAGGAGTTAGCCATGGAGAAGCTAAGGAGCAAGGAGGATCAAAGAAGGAAGACATACGCGAAGACGGAGAAGAAAACGGCCAAGTCCGCACTTGCCCGGACGATCCGGATAAGTGGCACCCGAGACCAGCAAACCTCCCCGCGAAGCCGGATGGTCTGGACCGACGCCCGGATCATCCGGAACCACCCGGACGTCTGGACCACCTCCCGGTCATTCGGACCCCCCACGACGGCTGCGACACATCAAGACTATCTGGACGGCTGCCCGGATCATCCGGACCCCTGACACCCGGATCCTGGCACCCGGATTATCCAGGCCACCATCCGGATCATCCGGACCACCACCTGCTTGTGCATTTTGGGCTGAAGCCCATGTACCCTTTCGTCCCTCTATCCTATATAAACGACTCCACCTCCACTTTTCTAGGGTTAGCAAAGGATTAGCTCATTTGAGAGATAGAGCTTTGCTCATCCACTTGGTTATTTCTTCATTGGAGTTCATGACCACTTCGGAGAGGATCCCCCAAGTAGATTCGAGACCCCTCACGGGAATACCCCTCAAGACCTCCTCACGGAGAAGAACTTGCTACTTGTATCGTCCTTAGTTGATCGTGGATCGTGTATCTCTTTGTGTTTCGAGGATCTAGCACATGTGTAATCGTATCTTGTTGGTTTAAGAGATTCTCTCGTGTTTCCCCGCGTGTTTTCCCCTCGTGTTTTCGCGAGATCCCCTCCATTTCGTGAAAGATCGGGTATCTAGGGTTCTACCCTACATCATTAATGTTCTTTTACGGACTAGATTTCCACGATCTAGCTCCGAATTCCTTTCTGCACGTCTTGGCCTTCATCACTATTTGCGAGGCCTTTCTTCGGCCAGCCACACTTCGGATTGTGGCTAAAGGTCTTGAATGTCAAGCCGAAGATCGTTGATGGCCAGCAGGCGGACCGCGGAGGAGCAATGGTCACCAAGCTCGCCCTGGTCAAGTGGCCAGAGAGCACATTAATAGATACTGTCAAGGTTTGGCAGAAGGAGTGGTTCTACATCATTGAACCCCATGACGCGGCCTGGGCGGCAGTCCTTAAATTCATATCCAGACCGCGCGCGAGGCTAACCTTGTGCACTAAGAAGGGCCTCGACTGGGGGCCACCCAAAGAGGTGGAGTCGCTGCAAAAGCGCGTTGTCAATGTAAAAAAGGGAGGTGCCAAGCTGACCAATGTGGTCCAAGTAATGCTCCACCGCTGACTCCTCCCCTGCCAGCAACGGGATGCCCCAATGTGGGCCTACAAGCGTGAGGACCCTGCCACCGTGCTCTGTTTCATCGGTACCACCCACGACAAGTTGTGGAAGGTGTTGTTCAAACCTCAGAGGGAGTGGCCGACCAAAGAGGAGGACGTCGGCCGCGATGCCGCACACCCTCCTAAAGAGGTAATGGAGCTTTACACTTTTATGTTCGGGTATGGCCTTCCAACAAGAGGGTTGATCCTTTTCCCCTTTCTCGTAGGGCTGGTTGGAGAAGGCCGTGAAGATCAACTATCCGGCCCCGCTGCCCAAAGACCGCCGGTCAACACTGCTAGAGGAGATGCTGACCGTGGCGCCGTATACGGCGCCGAAGAAGAAAGAGAAGAAGAAGAAGAACAAGGCAGGGGAGGCCAGAGAAGGCCTCCGCCCAAGAGGACATGCGGACACCAGGTCAGGGGAGACCCAAGCTCCCTCCACCCACGAGGAGGAGCAGGAAGAGGATGGGGAGGAGAGCGACTCCTCTCGTACAAAGAAGGGGGTGGCGTCCGAGGATGCAGACACTACAAAAAAAGACACATCCATGACATTTTGGCCCGAATGAATTTTTTTTGTCATGCTTATGACGATAATTGTGACAAAACCCAGTATCATCACAGACGTGGTGGGCTCCTACTTGTATGACAAAAAATCATGACAGAAAATGTGCTTTTCGTCCTGGGTGGGCCGGAGACGCAGGTGCATGACATTCTTTGGGCTGTCCATGACGGAAAACATCGTGGTAGAAGCGAGGACGAGGAAAATGTCGGGGAGTTCCCGGTTACGGTGGGTGGTCGGGGCCGAGTGATGCACGGAGGTTTGCGCATTTCTCTCATGTACGCGTGTGTGTGCGAAGCATTGGCTAACTGAACCCAAGCGATCGATCCCTTGGCTGTTAACTGAACTCGAGCGATTCATTCGCTGCTGACTGAACCCAAGCGATTCCTTCGCTGCTGCTGCTAACTGAACCGAGCGATCAATCACTGCTGCTGCTTACTTAAGCCGATCGAGCCCCCGTGCGAGACGTAGCCAACCGGTGTTGCGTTGCCTCTCGATGAACAGTGACCGTTGCTACCGTGCTTGCGTTACGTAGAACGAATCGAGGCGTGGTGAGTCGAGTCGGTCGGTTGGCTGTGGATGACTAGTTCCCGGTGGGGGTTGGATGAATAGGACCCCGTGGTAGTAAGCCGTTGCCACTGGATGAACAGGACCCCGAGGATGCCGCCGCACCCCAGCCGGTTGGGGGTGGATGAACAGGACCCCATGGAGGCTATATGAACAGTAGCCCATGGATGAACAGTAGCCCGTGGAGGCTGGAGGAGGTCGACGGTGGATGAACAGTATGCTGTAGCGAGGCAGTTGACGGTGGATGAACAGGACCCCGTTTCGACCGTAGGCGCTTCAACACAAGTCTGTTTCCTTAGTTTTGTGGTATGCCACACCCCTCCAGATCAACAGGACCCCGTTTCGACCGTAGGCACTCGAACAGAAGTCCGTTTCCTCCGTTTTGCGGTACGCCAGATGAGGGAGTCCTGGATTAGGGGGTCCTCGAACAGCCGGACTATATACTTTAGCTGGACTGTTGGACTAAAAGATTGAAGACTTCGTCCCGTGTCCGGATGGGACTCTCCTTGGCGTGGAAGGCAAGCTTGGCAATACGGATATGTAGATCTCCTCCCTTGTAACTGACTCTGTGTAACCCTAGCCCCCTCCGGTGTCTATATAAATCGGAGGGTTTAATCCGTAGGACAACAACAATCATACCATAGGCTAGCTTCTAGGGTTTAGCCTCTATGATCTCGTGGTAGATCAACTCTTGTAATACTCATATCATCTAGATCAATCAAGCAGGAAGTAGGGTATTACCTCCATCGAGAGGGCCCGAACCTGGGTAAACATCGTGTCCCCCGCCTCCTGTTACCATCCGCCTTAGACGCACAGTTCGGGACCCCCTACCCGAGATCCGCCGGTTTTGACACCGACATTGGTGCTTTCATTGAGAGTTCCACTGTGTCGTCATCATAAGGCCGGATGGCTCGTCTCGTTGTCAAGGACAACATCACCTCTGGGGGAGCCCTGGCTGTAGGCCAAACTCTCCGACTAGGCGGCTTCATCATGACCGCCCGTTCGGCCACTGCGCCGACGATGACTTCTCGGGTCATCAAAAACAGTCTCCACGTCGGCTCAAAATTCGCCGAGCAGATGGATCCAATGGAGCTCTCTTCTTTGAACGAGCTCTTGGATCGCATCGCCGCCTTGGGAGTCGCTGCGGACTATGATCGGATCGGGCTTAAACCTGACCAGAGGGAGATTAACTCTCCGCCGGTCACGCATCAGATAGCGGTGGTGGAGGAGCAACGCTGCGATTCTTCCTCTATCTTGAGGACAAGCTATGTCCGGATTCCCAAGCTCTCTAAGCCAGATACCCGTCTACGGGAGGACGTGGCCCAAGCTCTCTAGAATCAGACAGCGGGTCAGACCTATTGGGCAACAAACCGGAGCCCGAACTTTCAAGATCGGAAACTCCGCCGCTCCTGGGTCTCAGAACGGGTCAGGGATCGGACCTAAATCTACCCACCCACCCAGATATAAATGATCTTTCCCACATTAGACAAGAGCCCCAAGAGACAGTACATCACTATTGGGCCAGATTCCTCCTTGTAATGAGCAAGGTCAAGGATTGTCGCGAGGAAGACGCAATTTCATTCTTTTGAAAAAATTGCACGGACAAGGGAATCCTCAATGCCATAAGTCGCCGTGACATAGCACACTTCGCTGACTTGGCGGCCATAGTACAGAAGTACTGTGCGATGGAAAGCGCCTGGAAAACCCAAACAAAATTCTGGGATCGTCCGGCTCCCACTAAACCCCCCGTCCGAACTAAAAGGGTGTACTCTCATAAGTCACCTGATCCAATTACAAAGAAACAAAAGCCCACTACAGGGCGCGGAACCGTATTGGAAGGATGGCTCAACGGGCCATGCAAAATTCACAGTACAGCAGACATCATACCAACACACAGCCTTAGAGCATGTTGGGTACTCCGGCAGGTGGCCAAGAGCGCTGAGGATATCCTCATCAACAATACCACAGAGCACCATCCCGTGGAGAACAACAATACAGTATTGACAGTCTTCGAGACCTTCGCCTCAAATAATAGGCGTAAGCGAGCACTCCGTAGCCTTGCCGAAGTCTGCCAAGTAGCAGCAATGAATCCATGGAGCGATACGGCTATCACCTTCAATGCCAGTGATGAACCTAAATTCCAAACAGCCCGAGCACCAGGCGCCTTGGTCCTTAGTCCAATTGTGGACGGCTTCCGGCTTACTAAAGTGCTCATGGACGGCGGCAACGGATTAAACCTCATCTATGAGGAGACTCTTCGAAAAATGGAAATAGACAGAAGCCGCATTGACCAAAGCAGCACGACCTTCAGAGGAATCATCCCTAGTCGGGAGGCACGATGTGCCGGCAAAATCTCACTAGATGTGGTATTCGGCACGCCGGAGAATTATAGGTCCGAAGAAATCACATTCCAAGTGGCCCCGTTCAATAGCGGATACCACGCCCTTCTAGGGCGGGAGGCATTCACGATCTTCCAAGCTATACCCCATTATGGGTACATGAAGCTCAAAATGCCCGGGCCCAATGGAATCATCACTCTAGCTAGTGATCCGGACATAGCACTCCGCGCCGAAAATAAAACAGCCGCACTGGCCCTCGAGGCGTTATCCGAAGCCCTCGTGGCCAAGGAATTAACTACGCTGTGCTCCACAGTGGACAGGGACGACGTGATACTCGACAAAAGATCCAAGTCCACATCTTTTAAACTAGCGGATGAAATAGTCAAACAGCATCCATCGGGGCACAGTTAAACCCCACAGTAGACGCTGCACTACGGGAGTTCTTGCGCGAGAATTGGGACATCTTCGCCTGGCATCCTTCAGACATGCCAGGAATCCCACGCAGGCTGGCCGAGCATAGCCTTAACATCCTAAAGGGATTCAAGCCGGTCAAGCAAACTCTTCGGCGCTTCTCTGAGCCTAAGCGACAAGCCATGAGACAGGAGCTAGCCAAGTTACTGGAGGCCGATTCATTCGAGAAATAAAACATCCAGACTGGCTAGCAAACCTGGTGACGGTGCCAAAGAAGGACAAATCCTGGCGCCTATGCGTCGACTTCAAGGACCTTAATAAGGCTTGCCCAAAGGATCCCTTCCCCTCCCTCGCATCGATCAAATTATCGACGCTACCGCAGGACACGACTCATTGTGTTTCCTCGACGCATACTGATAGAGGCAAAGGTGTCCCGTCTTTCGATGAGATGGTGGCTATCGTTTTGGAGGAAGTCGACTTTGACGATCCGACTACGAACGTGCGAGGACGTCGCGCCTTAGCAATCGCTAAACCAACTCCGAGAGGTTATTGACCACGCCGAAGCACGATCAACCTGACCACGAAGGTCTGTTTCCTGCAGGCAAACGAAGAACAAGCAAGAAACTAAGATTGCAATCTGGATATTGCGAATATAAGAGGAAAGCTTTATTGATCAAGGTGGGGTTCTGTGACGCCTTTGTCTGGTCGTTGAACACAAACGAAGTACGCAAGTTGCAGCTATGGCGAACTTTTAATCTAAACAAACCCAAAGTCTAAACGGTGCCCTAAGGGCTGTATATATGGAGGAAGAGGGGGGGGGGATTTCGTGGCCCTTGGGGAAGGGGTCCGAAACCAACCCTATCTCTTGTTTCCCCACACATACGGACTCTAAAAACAACCTATACTTATGTATTTCGAAATTACATGGGCCTAGCCCAATAATAAGGTGACACGGCACCTAGAATAGCCTCTGGACGAAATTTATGAAGTGGCCTCTTGTATATTTCGTCCAAGGCTTCATTCACTCCTTATAGTGGCTTCAAAATCCTGAAATCATCACTTGTAACTCCGTTCTTGTTCCCCTTGCGCATGCCATCAACTCCATGCTTGTTCTTGCTCCAATGTTCATTCTTCTCCAAGCTAGGCCCTTCATTTGTAAGCAAAACAAAAGTATCCAATTTAGGCAGCATCATATTCTCATGAACATTAGAATCATTACCAAGAAACGAAAGTACCTGGTAATTTAATTGGCGTGCGCGAGCTCTAGTAATTGGTCCATTATATGTAAAAGTAGGGGTTGTGGGTGTAACAATGGTATTGATGTCCTCATCACATACTCCGGATACCATCAAATTAAGATGGCGGAGTCCGATCAAGCCGCAACGGCATTTATCACTCCATACGGCCCCTTCTGTTTTAACACCATGCCTTTCGGGCTCAAAAACGCCGGTGCAACCTATCAACGCATGATTCAGACATGCTTGGAGACACAGATTGGCAAAACAGTGGAGGCATACGTAGACGATGTGGTTATTAAAACCATACACGTTGAATCCTTAATAGACGACTTGAGGCTCACGTTCGACAATCTCCGAACAGACTCGATCTAACCCGGAAAAATGCGTCTTCGGCGTGCCCGCCGGAAAGCTCTTAGGCTTCATCGTCTCCAACAGAGGAATCGAAGCAAATCCGGCTAAAATCTGAGCTCTGTCACAGTTGGCCATCCCAACAGACCTCAAGCAAATCCAGAAACTAACTGGATGCGTGGCTGCCTTAAGCCGCTTCATCTCCCGATTAGGAGAAAATGCACTGATGAGGACATCAATACCATTGTTACACCCAGAGCCCCTGCTGCTATACATACTGGACCAATTACTAGAGCTCGCGCACGCCAATTAAATTACCAGGTACTTTCGTTTCTTGGTAATGATTCTAATGTTCATGAGAATATGATGCTGCCTAAATTGGATACATTTGTTTTGCTTACAAATGAAGGGCCTAGCTTTGAGAAGGATGAACATTGGAGCAAGAACAAGCATGGAGATGATGGCATGCACATGGGGGACAAGAACGGAGTTACAAGTGATGATTTCAGGATTTTGAAGCCACCATAATGCGTGCATGAAGCCTTGGACGAAATATACAAGATGCTACTTCATAACTTTCGTCCAGAGGCTATTCTAGGTGCTGCGTCACCTTATTATTGGGCCAGGCCCATGTAATTTCGAAATACTTGAGTATAGGCTATTTTTAGAGTCCGTATGTGTGGGGAAACAAGAGATAGGGTTGGTTTCGGACCCCTTCCCCAAGGGCCACGAAATTCCCCCCTCTTCCTCCATATATACAGCCCTTAGGGCGTCGTTTAGACTTTGGGTTTTGTTTAGATTAAAAGTTCGCCATAGCTGCAACTTCGCGTACTTCGTTTGTGTTCAACGACCAGACAAAGGCGTCACAGAACCCCACCTTGATCAATAAAGCTTTCATCTTATATTCGCAATATCCAGATTGCAATCTCAGTTTCTTGCTTGTTCTTCGTTTGCTCGCAGGAAACAGACCCTCGTGGTCAGGTTGATCGTGCTCCGGCGTGGTCAATAACCTCTCGGAGTTGGTTTAGCGATTGCTAAGGCGCGACGTCATCGCACGTTCGTAGTCGGATCGTCAAAGTCGACTTCCACCAAAGCGATATCCATCATCTCATCGAAAGACGGGACACCTTTGCCTCTATCAAGTGGTATCAGATTTCCAGGTTGCTCGGTGAGATTTTACAGTTTTTCGTAGTTTAGATCGAGTCTGTTCTTCATACCTACAGTCCACGAAAAAGCCACACAAAAAATTAGGGTTAGTTCATCATATCCGAACCAATCTGAGCCTTTGCATAATCTTTTTAGGGTTTTTGCTTTGTTGAATTTGCGGTTGTATCGTTGTGTCAAGTTGCTGGTCTTAGAGTCTAGTCTTTTAGAGTTTCGAGTTCTGGTCATAAGTTGTCACGCCGCCGCCGCACCATCATCATCGCCTTGCCATCTACCACCATTGCTTATCCGCCACCGCTTTGAATCCGTATCCATATACCACCACCAATCCGTATCCATATACCACCACCGATCCATATCCATATACGACCACCGCTACCATATAACACCACCACTGCCATATCCTACCACCATATATCCACAACCAATCCGAGTTCTTTTCATATTCGGTTTGTTTTCGAGATCCATCTGTTTTCCGTTTCGTGTTTCCTTGCCTGAGTAGGTCTCGGAAAAAAAAAAGTCTGGAGACCCCTGGGCAGTTTTTAGGCCAAAATTTCGGCGACCAAAAATATTTTTTCCCTATCCTATTTTTAGGTCCCGGGGAGTGTTTTGAGCCACTCGCCATCATAGTGATTTTTTGTCGCACTTTTTCGTCGTCGCTGCCCTGATTTCCGAAAAAAAATAGTCAAAATTTTTTGTGCATATCCTGTCAGTTTGACCTGGGAAGAGTTTTGAGACACTCGCCATTATAGTGATTTTTTGCAAAAAAAAGCGCGAAAAAAAGAGCAATTTTTTTTTCATAGTGTGCTTTTCCCTTGTTTACGTGCAGCGCCGTGATTTTGTTAGTGTTCTAGGCTCGCGTCTCTAGCATGGTCTAGCCTAGGACCAGCACAGTACCGTCGTTGAGCGTTTATTCAACTTTGCATCTCTGAATTGATTATTGCTGACCATTTTTGCTACCATATTATAAGCCTTCCCAGCTCCACATACATCTACATCATGCGTTTGACTCTCCCTGGTAATCGCTCTATCCAAGCTTTGAGAGTTTTGACTACAACGGCTGCCGATCACCACCTGCTGCTGGGTAAGAACTTGTAAGAATTTGAGATTCGCTTGAAGGATTTGTGACACACCACCATCACCACCACTTCCTAGTAGTCTGTAGGATCATATTCTTTTGTGTTTCTATTGCTGCTAACCATGGCAGGATCACAAGCCGATGAGACTGATTGGGAGAACATGACGAACAAGGAGTTGCATGATAAATTTCAGCAAATGATGAGTGGCCAGGTGGGAGATGTGCTAAACAGATTTGAAGAGGCTATGGAGAAGATAGATGCCGTGGAGAAGTCGTTCGAGACAAAGCTGGATAACAAGTTTACTGAATTACTCAAGCGTCTTCCCCAACCACCACCGGCTGCACATGTCGCACCTCTACAACAACAACAACCACATCTCCAACGCCGCCTTCCAAATCAAGTGGGACGAGCACAGCGCGTTCCAATTGAGACTGGTCAAAATTCGGGTGCCGCTGCACCTACTGTTGATGCTTCTTTGGCTCCTGCTACTGCGGCGGCTGAGGAGGATGACGATTATGCGGGCGATTATGAGGATGAGGTTGATCAAAATCAGAACTACGTGCAGCCACCAGCACCACCACCAGCAGGTCGACCTCAGGTATATATTCGCAACGGTAGGCCGGCACCACCACCTCAGGTACGAGATCATGACCATCTCCCTAAACTGAAATTGAATATTCCACCATTTGAGGGTAGATATGTTCCTGATATATATCTTACTTGGGAGTTAGAAACTGAACAACGATTTACATGTTTACAATATCCTGAGGAGAGACGTGTTCCTGCTGCTGTTTGTGCTTTCACTAGCTTTGCATGTGTTTGGTGGTCTGAACATTGTAGATTATATCCTGTTCCAGCTACTTGGGCTGCTTTGAAAACTGCTATGCGTACTCGTTGGGTTCCACCATATTATCAACGTGAATTACTTCAAAAATTGCAGCGCTTAAGACAAGGGAAAAATTCTGTAGAAGAATATTATCAGGAATTACAAACTGGCATGATTAGATGTGGTATTGTTGAGGAGAATGAAGCTATGCTTGCACGTTTTATGGGTGGATTAAATAAAGAGATTCAGACCATTCTAGAGTATAAGGATTATAATAATATCACTCGTTTATTCCATCTTGCTTGTAAAGCTGAACGTGAAGTGCAGGATCGACAAGCATTGGCGCGAACTAACTTTTCTGCAGGTCGACCTTCATCATGGACACCACGTGCATCCTCTACTTCCACTTCACCATCACCTCCATCAGGTGCCACCTCCAGCCGTGATACAAGAAAGCAGGCACAACCACCACTCTCTGCCAAGAGCACACCTGCCGGGCCTGCACAGAGCTCTTCTTCTTCCATGGCGTCAACAGGGCACACAAGTGATATTATTTGTCGTCGTTGTAAGGGAAGAGGACATTATGCGAGAGAATGCAAATCTCAGCGTGTGATGGTTGCTACTGAGGATGGTGGGTGTGAGTCCGCTAGTGACTATGATGAGGAGACTTTGGCTCTTATTACACGTGAAGAACATGGTGGAGATGATTCTGAAAATGAGACGCAATACATGGCTCCTGAAGACGCTGACAGGTATGAATGTTTAGTTGCTCAACGTGTTTTGAGTGTGCAGGTCACACAAGCAGAGCAAAATCAGAGGCATAATTTGTTCCATACAAAGGGAGTTGTGAAGGAACGTTCTGTTCGCGTCATCATAGATGGAGGGAGCTGTAACAACTTGGCTAGCATGGAGATGGTGGAGAAACTATCTCTCACCACAAGACCACATCCACATCCTTACTACATCCAATGGTTCAACAACAGCGGCAAGGTTAAGGTAACACGTACTGTTCGTGTGCATTTTAGTATCTCTACATATGCTGATTATGTTGATTGTGATGTGGTACCCATGCAAGCATGTTCCTTATTACTTGGTAGACCATGGCAATTTGATAAAAATTCTGTACACCATGGTAGAAACAATCAGTATACTCTTGTTCATAAGGATAAAAATATTACTTTGCTTCCTATGACTCCTGATTCCATTTTGAAAGATGACATTAATAGAGCTAATAAAGCAAAACAGGAGAAAAATAAGAGTGAAAATCAGATTGTGGCAAAAGAATTTGAGCAACAAATGAAACCTAATAATAAACCATCTAGTGTTGTTTCTGAAATTAAATTGAAAAGTGCATGTTTACTTGCCACAAAATCTGATATTGATGAGCTAGATTTCAAGCAAATCTGTTTGCTATGCTTTTGTGTGCAAAGAGGCATTATTTTCATTCGAGGACGTGCCTTCCTCTTTGCCCCCTGCTGTCACTAACATTTTGCAGGAGTTCGCTGACGTCTTCCCACAAGACGTGCCACCGGGATTACCACCTATTCGAGGGATTGAGCATCAAATTGATTTAATTCCCGGTGCATCGCTACCCAACCGTGCACCATACCGTACCAATCCAGAGGAGACGAAGGAGATTATGCGTCAAGTACAGGAGCTGCTCGACAAAGGTTATATACGCGAATCTCTTAGTCCTTGTGCTGTTCCTATTATACTAGTGCCTAAAAAGGATGGTACGTCGCGTATGTGTGTTGATTGTAGAGGCATTAATAATATTACTATTCGTTATCGTCATCCTATTTCTAGGCTAGATGATATGCTCGATGAATTGAGTGGCTCTACAGTATTCTCCAAAGTTGATTTGCGTAGTGGATACCATCAAATTCGTATGAAATTGGGAGATGAATGGAAAACTGCATTTAAAACTAAGTTTGGTTTATATGAGTGGTTAGTCATGCCTTTTGGGTTAACTAATGCACCTAGTACTTTCATGAGACTAATGAACGAAGTTTTACGTGCTTTCATTGGACGATTTGTGGTAGTCTATTTTGATGATATACTGATTTATAGCAAATCTTTGGAAGAACATTTGGAACATTTACGTGTTGTTTTTATTGCTCTACGTGATGCACGTTTGTTTGGTAACCTTGGGAAGTGCACCTTTTGCACCGGCCGAGTATCTTTTCTTGGCTATGTTGTTACTCAACAGGTAATTGAAGTTGATAAAGCCAAGATTGAAGCTATGGAGAGTTGGCCGCAGCCCAAAACGGTCACACAAGTGCGGAGTTTTCTTGGACTCGCTGGTTTCTATAGGCGTTTTGTGAGAGATTTTAGCACAATTGCTGCACCTCTCAATGAGCTTACAAAGAAGGATGTGCCTTTTGTTTGGGGTACCGCACAGGAAGAAGCCTTCACGGTATTGAAAGATAAGTTGACACATGCTCCTTTACTCCAACTTCCTGATTTTAATAAGACTTTTGAGCTTGAATGTGATGCTAGTGGAATTGGATTAGGAGGTGTGTTATTACAAGATGGTAAACCTGTTGCATACTTTTCTGAAAAATTGAGTGGGCCTAGTCTGAATTATTCTACTTATGATAAAGTACTATATGCTCTTGTTCGGACTTTAGAAACATGGCAACATTATTTGTGGCCCAAAGAATTTGTTATACATTCTGATCATGAATCTTTGAAACATATTAAAAGTCAAGCTGATGAGGACATCAATACAATTATTACACCCACAGGCCCTGCTGCTATACATACTGGACCAATTACTAGAGCTCGCGCACGCCAATTAAATTACCAGGTACTTTCGTTTCTTGCTAATGATTCTAATGTTCATGAGAATATGATGCTGCCTAAATTGGATACATTTGTTTTGCTTACAAATGAAGGGCCTAGCTTTGAGAAGGATGAACATTGGAGCAAGAACAAGCATGGAGATGATGGCATGCGCATGGGGAACAAGAACGGAGTTACAAGTGATGATTTCAGGACGTTGAAGCCACCATAATGCGTGCATGAAGCCTTGGACGAAATATACAAGATGCTACTTCATAACTTTCGTCCAGAGGCTATTCTAGGTGCTGCGTCACCTTATTATTGGGCCAGGCCCATGTAATTTCGAAATACATAAGTATAGGCTGTTTTTAGAGTCCGTATGTGTGGGGAAACAAGAGATAGGGTTGGTTTCGGACCCCTTCCTCAAGGGCCACGAAATTCCCCCCTCTTCCTCCATATATACAGCCCTTAGGGCATCGTTTAGACTTTGGGTTTTGTTTAGATTAAAAGTTCGCCATAGCTGCAACTTCGCGTACTTCGTTTGTGTTCAGCGACCAGACAAAGGCGTCACAGAACCCCACCTTGATCAATAAAGCTTTCATCTTATATTCGCAATATCCAGATTGCAATCTCAGTTTCTTGCCTGTTCTTCGTTTGCTCGCAGGAAACAGACCCTCGTGGTCAGGTTGATCGTGCTCCGGCGTGGTCGATAACCTCTCGGAGTTGGTTTAGCGATTGCTAAGGCGCGACGTCCTCGCACGTTCGTAGTCGGATCGTCAAAGTCGACTTCCATCAAAGCGATATTCATCATCTCATCGAAAGACGGGACACCTTTGCCTCTATCAAGTGGTATCAGATTTCCAGGTTGCTCGGTGAGATTTTACAGTTTTTCGTAGTTTAGATCGAGTCTGTTCTTCATACCTACAGTCCACGAAAAAAGCCACAAAAAAATATTAGGGTTAGTTCATCATATCCGAACCAATCTGAGCCTTTGCATAATCTTTTTAGGGTTTTTGCTTTGTTGAATTTGCGGTTGCATCGTCGTGTCAAGTTGCTGGTCTTAGAGTCTAGTCTTTTAGAGTTTCGAGTTCTGGTCATAAGTTGTCACGCCGCCGCCGCACCATCATCATCGCCTTGCCATCTACCACCATTGCTTATCCGCCACCGCTTTGAATCCGTATCCATATACCACCACCGCTGCCATATACTACCGCCTTATATCCACCACCAATCCGAGTTCTTTTCATAGTCGGTTTGTTTTAGAGATCCATATATTTTCCGTTTCGTGTTTCCTTGCCTAAGAGATCCACACTAACAAAATCTGGAGACCCCCGGGCAGTTTTTAGGCCAAAATTTCGGCAACCCAAAATATTTTTTCCCTATCCTATTTTTAGGCCCCGGGTAGTGTTTTGAGACACTCGCCATCATAGTGATTTTTTGTCGCACTTTTTCGTCGTCGCTGCCCTGATTTCCGAAAAAAAAATAGTCAAAAAATTTTGTGCCCATCCTGTCAGTTTGACCTGGGAAGAGTTTTGAGACACTCGCCATTATAGTGATTTTTTTCGCAAAAAAAAAAAAAAAAGAGGAGCGCAAAAAAAAAGAGCGCAAAAAAAAAGAGCGAAAAAAAAATCCCTGAGTGTGCTTTTCCCTTGTTTACGTGCAGCGCCGTGATTTTGTTAGTGTTCTAGGCTCGCGTCTCTAGCACGGTCTAGCCTAGGACCAGCACAGTACCGTCGTTGAGCGTTTATTCAACTTTGCATCTCTGAATTGATTATTGCTTACCATTTTGCTACCATATTATAAGCCTTCCCAGCTCCACATAAGTCTACATCGTGCGTTTGACTCTCCCTGGTAATCGCTATATCCAAGCTTTGAGAGTTTTTGACTACAACGGTTGCCGATCACCACCTGCTGCTGGGTAAGAACTGGTAAGAATTTGAGATTCGCTTGAAGGTTTTGTGACACACCACCATCCCACCACTTCTAGTAGTCTGCAGGATCATATTCTTTTGTGTTTCTATTGCTGCTAACCATGGCAGGTTCACAAGCCGATGAGACTGATTGGGAGAACATGACGAACAAGGAGTTGCATGATAAATTTCAGCAAATGATGAGTGGCCAGGTGGGAGATGTGCTAAACAGATTTGAAGAGGCTATGGAGAAGATAGATGCCGTGGAGAAGTCGTTTGAGACAAAGCTGGATAACAAGTTTACTGAATTACTCAAGCGTCTTCCCCAACCACCACCGGCTGCACATGTCGCACCTCTACAACAACAACAACCACATCTCCAACGCCGCCTTCCAAATCAAGTGGGACGGGCACAGCGCGTTCCAATTGAGATTGGTCAAAATTCGGGTGCTGCTGTCCCTACTGTTGATGCTTCTTTGGCTCCTGCTCCTGCGGCGGCTGAGGAGGATGACGATTATGCGGGCGATTATGAGGATGAGGTTGATCAAAATCAGAACTACGTGCAGCCACCAGCACCACCACCAGCAGGTCGACCTCAGGTATATATTCGCAACGGTAGGCCGGCACCACCACCTCAGGTACGAGATCATGACCATCTCCCTAAACTGAAATTGAATATTCCACCATTTGAGGGTAGATATGTTCCTGATATATATCTTACTTGGGAGTTAGAAACTGAACAACGATTTACATGTTTACAATATCCTGAGGAGAGACGTGTTCCTGCTGCTGTTTGTGCTTTCACTAGCTTTGCATGTGTTTGGTGGTCTGAACATTGTAGATTATATCCTGTTCCAGCTACTTGGGCTGCTTTGAAAACTGCTATGCGTACTCGTTGGGTTCCACCATATTATCAACGTGAATTACTTCAAAAATTGCAGCGTTTAAGACAAGGAAAAAATTCTGTAGAAGAATATTATCAGGAATTACAAACTGGCATGATTAGATGTGGTATTGTTGAGGAGAATGAAGCTATGCTTGCACGTTTTATGGGTGGATTAAATAAAGAGATTCAGACCATTCTAGAGTATAAGGATTATAATAATATCACTCGTTTATTCCATCTTGCTTGTAAAGCTGAACGTGAAGTGCAGGATCGACAGCCATTGGCGCGAACTAACTTTTCTGCAGGTCGACCTTCATCATGGACACCGCGTGCATCTTCTACTTCCACTTCACCATCACCTCCATCAGGTGCCACCTCCAGCCGTGATACAAGAAAGCAGGCACAACCACCACTCTCTGCCAAGAGCACACCTGCCGGGCCTGTGCAGAGCTCTTCTTCTTCCATGGCATCGACAGGGCACACAAGTGATATTATTTGTCGTCGTTGTAAGGGAAGAGGACATTTTGCGAGAGAATGCAAATCTCAGCGTGTCATGATTGCTACTGAGGATGGTGGGTATGAGTCCGCTAGTGACTATGATGAGGAGACTTTGGCTCTTATTACACGTGAAGAACATGGTGGAGATGATTCTGAAAATGAGACGCAATACATGGCTCCTGAAGACGCTGACAGGTATGAATGTTTAGTTGCTCAACGTGTTTTGAGTGTGCAGGTCACACAAGCAGAGCAAAATCAGAGGCATAATTTGTTCCATACAAAGGGAGTTGTGAAGGAACGTTCTGTTCGCGTCATCATAGATGGAGGGAGCTGTAACAACTTGGCTAGCATGGAGATGGTGGAGAAGCTATCTCTCACCACAAGACCACATCCACATCCTTACTACATCCAATGGTTCAACAACAGCGGCAAGGTTAAGGTAACACGTACTGTTCGTGTGCATTTTAGTATCTCTACATATGCTGATTATGTTGATTGTGATGTGGTACCCATGCAAGCATGTTCCTTATTACTAGGTAGACCATGGCAATTTGATAAAAATTCTGTACACCATGGTAGAAACAATCAGTATACTCTTGTTCATAAGGATAAAAATATTACTTTGCTTCCTATGACTCCTGATTCCATTTTGAAAGATGACATTAATAGAGCTAATAAAGCAAAACAGGAGAAAAATAAGAGTGAAAATCAGATTGTGGCAAAAGGAATTTGAGCAACAAATGAAACCTAATAATAAACCATCTAGTGTTGTTTCTGAAATTAAATTGAAAAGTGCATGTTTACTTGCCACAAAATCTGATATTGATGAACTAGATTTCAGCAAATCTGTTTGCTATGCTTTTGTGTGCAAAGAGGCATTATTTTCATTCGAGGACGTGCCTTCCTCTTTGCCCCCTGCTGTCACTCACATTTTGCAGGAGTTCGCTGACGTCTTCCCACAAGACGTGCCACCGGGATTACCACCTATTCGAGGGATTGAGCATCAAATTGACTTAATTCCCGGTGCATCGCTACCCAACCGTGCACCATACCGTACCAATCCAGAGGAGACGAAGGAGATTATGCGTCAAGTACAGGAGCTGCTCGACAAAGGTTATATACGCGAATCTCTTAGTCCTTGTGCTGTTCCTATTATACTCGTGCCTAAAAAGGATGGTACGTCGCGTATGTGTGTTGATTGTAGAGGCATTAATAATATTACTATTCGTTATCGTCATCCTATTCCTAGGCTCGATGATATGCTTGATGAATTGAGTGGCTCTACAATATTCTCCAAAGTTGATTTGCGTAGTGGATACCATCAAATTCGTATGAAATTGGGAGATGAATGGAAAACTGCATTTAAAACTAAGTTTGGTTTATATGAGTGGTTAGTCATGCCTTTTGGGTTAACTAATGCACCTAGTACTTTCATGAGACTAATGAACGAAGTTTTACGTGCTTTCATTGGACGATTTGTGGTGGTCTATTTTGATGATATACTGATTTATAGCAAATCTTTGGAAGAACATTTGGAACATTTACGTGCTGTTTTTATTGCTCTACGTGATGCACGTTTGTTTGGTAACCTTGGGAAGTGCACCTTTTGCACCGACCGAGTATCTTTTCTTGGCTATGTTGTTACTCCACAGGGAATTGAAGTTGATAAAGCCAAGATTGAAGCTATTGAGAGTTGGCCGCAGCCCAAAACGGTCACACAAGTGCGGAGTTTTCTTGGACTCGCTGGTTTCTATAGGCGTTTTGTGAGAGATTTTAGCACCATTGCTGCACCTCTCAACGAGCTTACAAAGAAGGATGTGCCTTTTGTTTGGGGTACCGCACAGGAAGAAGCCTTCACGGTATTGAAAGATAAGTTGACACATGCTCCTTTACTCCAACTTCCTGATTTTAATAAGACTTTTGAGCTTGAATGTGATGCTAGTGGCATTGGATTAGGAGGTGTGTTATTACAAGATGGCAAACCTGTTGCATACTTTTCTGAAAAATTGAGTGGGCCTAGTCTGAATTATTCTACTTATGATAAAGAACTATATGCTCTTGTTCGGACTTTAGAAACATGGCAACATTATTTATGGCCCAAAGAATTTGTTATACATTCTGATCATGAATCTTTGAAACATATTAAAAGTCAAGCTAAACTGAATCGTAGACATGCTAAATGGGTTGAATTCATTGAAACTTTCCCTTATGTCATTAAACACAAGAAGGGTAAAGAAAATGTTATTGCTGATGCATTGTCTCGTCGCTATACTATGCTTTCACAACTTGACTTCAAAATATTTGGTTTGGAGACCATCAAAGATCAATATGTGCATGATGCTGATTTTAAAGATGTATTGCAGAATTGTAAAGAAGGAAGAACCTGGAACAAGTTTGTCGTTAATGATGGATTTGTGTTCCGTGCTAACAAGCTATGCATTCCAGCTAGCTCTCTTCGTCTTTTGTTGTTGCAGGAGGCGCATGGAGGAGGATTAATGGGACACTTTGGCGTGAAGAAGACGGAGGACGTACTTGCTACACATTTCTTTTGGCCAAAGATGAGACGGGATGTTGAGCGTTTTGTTGCTCGCTGCACTACATGTCAAAAAGCTAAGTCACGACTCAATCCTCATGGTTTATATATGCCTTTGCCTGTACCTAGTGTTCCTTGGGAGGATATATCTATGGACTTTGTTTTAGGTTTACCTCGAACAAAGAAGGGGAGGGATAGCATATTTGTTGTCGTGGATAGATTCTCGAAAATGGCGCACTTTATACCATGTCATAAAAGCGATGATGCTGTTAATGTTGCTGATTTGTTCTTTCGTGAAATTATTCGCTTGCATGGTGTGCCAAATACTATTGTTTCAGATCGTGATACTAAATTTCTTAGCCACTTTTGGAGATGTTTATGGGCTAAGTTGGGGACTAAACTGCTTTTTAGTACTACTTGTCACCCCCAAACTGATGGACAAACTGAAGTAGTCAATAGAACATTGTCTACTATGCTTAGGGCTGTTTTGAAGAATAATAAGAAAATGTGGGAAGACTGCTTGCCTCATATTGAGTTTGCTTATAATCGTTCATTGCATTCTACTACTAAGATGTGCCCTTTTGAAATTGTGTATGGTTTCCTACCTCGTGCACCTATTGATTTGTTGCCTCTTCCATCTTCGGAGAAGGTTAATTTTGATGCTAAACAACGTGCTGAATTGATCTTAAAAATGCATGAGTTAACTAAGGAAAACATTGAGCGTATGAATGCTAAATATAAACTTGCTGGAGATAAGGGTAGAAAACATGTTGTGTTTGCACCTGGAGATCTTGTTTGGTTACATTTGCGTAAGGATAGATTTCCTGATTTGCGCAAATCAAAGCTAATGCCACGTGCTGATGGTCCTTTTAAGGTGTTAGAGAAAATAAATGATAATGCATATAAACTTGAGCTGCCTGCAGATTTTGGGGTTAGTCCCACTTTTAATATTGCAGATTTGAAGCCTTATTTGGGTGAGGAAGATGAGCTTCCGTCGAGGACGACTTCATTTCAAGAAGGGGAGGATGATGAGGACATCAATACAATTATTACACCCACAGGCCCTGCTGCTATACATACTGGACCAATTACTAGAGCTCGCGCACGCCAATTAAATTACCAGGTACTTTCGTTTCTTGCTAATGATTCTAATGTTCATGAGAATATGATGCTGCCTAAATTGGATACATTTGTTTTGCTTACAAATGAAGGGCCTAGCTTTGAGAAGGATGAACATTGGAGCAAGAACAAGCATGGAGATGATGGCATGCGCATGGGGAACAAGAACGGAGTTACAAGTGATGATTTCAGGACGTTGAAGCCACCATAATGCGTGCATGAAGCCTTGGACGAAATATACAAGATGCTACTTCATAACTTTCGTCCAGAGGCTATTCTAGGTGCTGCGTCACCTTATTATTGGGCCAGGCCCATGTAATTTCGAAATACATAAGTATAGGCTGTTTTTAGAGTCCGTATGTGTGGGGAAACAAGAGATAGGGTTGGTTTCGGACCCCTTCCTCAAGGGCCACGAAATTCCCCCCCTCTTCCTCCATATATACAGCCCTTAGGGCATCGTTTAGACTTTGGGTTTTGTTTAGATTAAAAGTTCGCCATAGCTGCAACTTCGCGTACTTCGTTTGTGTTCAGCGACCAGACAAAGGCGTCACAGAACCCCACCTTGATCAATAAAGCTTTCATCTTATATTCGCAATATCCAGATTGCAATCTCAGTTTCTTGCCTGTTCTTCGTTTGCTCGCAGGAAACAGACCCTCGTGGTCAGGTTGATCGTGCTCCGGCGTGGTCGATAACCTCTCGGAGTTGGTTTAGCGATTGCTAAGGCGCGACGTCCTCGCACGTTCGTAGTCGGATCGTCAAAGTCGACTTCCATCAAAGCGATATTCATCATCTCATCGAAAGACGGGACACCTTTGCCTCTATCACAAGCTAAACTGAATCGTAGACATGCTAAATGGGTTGAATTCATTGAAACTTTCCCTTATGTCATTAAACACAAGAAGGGTAAAGAAAATGTTATTACCGATGCATTGTCTCGTCGCTATACTATGCTTTCACAACTTGACTTCAAAATATTTGGTTTGGAGACCATCAAAGATCAATATGTGCGTGATGCTGATTTTAAAGATGTTTTGCAGAATTGTAAAGAAGGAAGAACCTGGAACAAGTTTGTCGTTAATGATGGATTTGTGTTCCGTGCTAACAAGCTATGCATTCCAGCTAGCTCTCTTCGTCTTTTGTTGTTGCAGGAGGCGCATGGAGGAGGATTAATGGGACACTTTGGCGTGAAGAAGACGGAGGACGTACTTGCTACACATTTCTTTTGGCCAAAGATGAGACGGGATGTTGAGCATTTTGTTGCTCGCTGCACTACATGTCAAAAAGCTAAGTCACGACTCAATCCTCATGGTTTATATATGCCTTTGCCTGTACCTAGTGTTCCTTGGGAGGATATATCTATGGACTTTGTTTTAGGTTTACCTCGAACAAAGAAGGGGAGGGATAGCATATTTGTTTTCGTGGATATATTCTCAAAAATGGCACACTTTATACCATGTCATAAAAGCGATGATGCTGTTAATGTTGCTGATTTGTTCTTCCGTGAAATTATTCGTTTGCATGGTGTGCCAAATACTATTGTTTCAGATCGTGATACAAATTTCTTAGCCACTTTTGGAGATGTTTATGGGCTAAGTTGGGGACTAAACTGCTTTTTAGTACTACTTGTCACCCCCAAACTGATGGACAAACTGAAGTAGTCAATAGAACATTGTCTACTATGCTTAGGGCTGTTTTGAAGAATAATAAGAAAATGTGGGAAGAATGCTTGCCTCATATTGAATTTGCTTATAATCGTTCATTGCATTCTACTACTAAGATGTGCCCTTTTGAAATTGTGTATGGTTTCCTACCTCGTGCACCTATTGATTTGTTGCCTCTTCCATCTTCGGAGAAGGTTAATTTTGATGCTAAACAACGTGCTGAATTGATCTTAAAAATGCATGAGTTAACTAAGAAAACATTGAGCGTATGAATGCTAAATATAAACTTGCTGGAGATAAGGGTAGAAAACATGTTGTGTTTGCACCTGGAGATCTTGTTTGGTTACATTTGCGTAAGGATAGATTTCCTGATTTGCGCAAATCAAAGCTAATGCCACGTGCTGATGGTCCTTTTAAGGTGTTAGAGAAAATAAATGATAATGCATATAAACTTGAGCTGCCTGCAGATTTTGGGGTTAGTCCCACTTTTAACATTGCAGATTTGAAGCCTTATTTGGGTGAGGGAGATGAGCTTCCGTCGAGGACGACTTCATTTCAAGAAGGGGAGGATGATGAGGACATCAATACCATTGTTACACCCACAGCCCCTGCTGCTATACATACTGGACCAATTACTAGAGCTCGCGCACGCCAATTAAATTACCAGGTACTTTCGTTTCTTGGTAATGATTCTAATGTTCATGAGAATATGATGCTGCCTAAATTGGATACATTTGTTTTGCTTACAAATGAAGGGCCTAGCTTTGAGAAGGATGAACAATGGAGCAAGAACAAGCATGGAGATGATGGCATGCGCATGGGGGACAAGAACGGAATTACAAGTGATTATTTCAGGACATTGAAGCCACCATAATGCGTTCATGAAGCCTTGGACGAAATATACAAGATGCTACGTCATAACTTTCGTCCAGAGGCTATTCTAGGTGCTGCGTCACCTTACTATTGGGCCAGGCCCATGTAATTTCGAAATACTTGAGTATAGGCTATTTTTAGAGTCTGTACGTGTGGGGAAACAAGAGATAGGGTTGGTTTCCGACCCCTTCCCCAAGGGCCACGAAATTCCCCCCTCTTCCTCCATATATACAGCCCTTAGGGCGTCGTTTAGACTTTGGGTTTTGTTTAGATTAAAAGTTCGCCATAGCTGCAACTTCGCGTACTTCGTTTGTGTTCAACGACCAGACAAAGGCGTCACAGAACCCCACCTTGATCAATAAAGCTTTCATCTTATATTCGCAATATCCAGATTGCAATCTCAGTTTCTTCCTTGTTCTTCGTTTACTCGCAGGAAACAGACCCTCGTGGTCAGGTTGATCGTGCTCCGGCGTGGTCAATAACCTCTCGGAGTTGGTTTAGCGATTGCTAAGGCACGACGTCATCGCACGTTCGTAGTCGGATCGTCAAAGTCGACTTCCACCAAAGCGATATCCATCATCTCATCGAAAGACGGGACACCTTTGCCTCTATCAGGCACTACCTCTTTATCGCCTTCTGCGACGCACCGAACACTTCGAGTGGATGGATGCGGCCATGACCGGATTAGAAGAAATAAAACCGTTTTGGCCACAAACCCAATCCTGGCCGCACCTAACTTCTGCGAACCAATGCTTCTGTATATAGCGGCAACACACCAAGTTGTAAGCGTAGTGCTCGTCGTCGAACGAGAGATGGACGGACATAAGTTCCCGCTTCAAAAGCCGGTATACTATGTATCCACTATCCTCACTCCATGCAAATCACGGTTCCCACATTATCAAAAGATAGCATATGCGGTCTTCATGGCATCCCGGAAACTACGACACTACTTTCAAGAGTGTTCAATTACGGTGGCCCCTGAAGTACCACTCAACGACATAATAAACAACCGCGAGGCCACGGGCCGGATTGCTAAATGGGCTATTGAGCTCCTCCCGTTTGACATAATATAAAAACCACGGCGAGCCATTAAGTTACAAGTACTGGCTGATTTCGTCGCCGAATGGATAGAAGCCGAACTCCCTAAAGAGTACGGCGCGTTCTCCAATTGGATTATGCACTTTGACGGCTCTAAAATGCTGGCTGGCCTGGGGGCTGGCGTCGTCCTGACGTCCCCCACCGGAGATACAATCCAATACGTACTCCAAATACTATACACAGACTCCAACAACGCGGCAGAATATGAGGCCCTGTTGCATGGTCTCCGGATGGCAGTCTCCATGGGCATTCAACGCCTGTAGGTGCGTGGGGACTCGAACCTCGCAATATCTCAAATAAATGGAGATTTCGACGCCAAGGATCCAAAAATGGCGGCTTATCGAAACGCCGTCCTCAAAATGTCAGCTCGGTTTGAGGGGCTTGAATTCCACCATGTGGCCCGGGAAAACAATCAGGCGGCGGATATCCTCGCCCGCATCAACGCTAAGCGCGACCCTGTCCCACCTAATATCTTCTTGGAAAGGCTGTTTAAGCTATCTGTGGTATGGGAAGGGGAGACCGGTAACAATAGTCCGGACCCGGCCACAACAATAGATACCGAACACTCTGACATAATCGGAGGCTATGCCACCGAAATAACACCTTCCGCCCACGTAATAATGGTTGTCATCGCCCCGTGGACAGAACCATTCCTGGCTACCTAACTAGGCAGGAACTACCCGAGGACCCAAACGAGGCGCGCTGCATTGTGCGGCGGTCTAAAGCCTACAAGGTCCACGAGGGAGAGCTTTATAAGAAAAGCGCTACCGGAGTCCTTCAAAGGTGCATCTCCAAAGAGGAAAGGCGGCAACTTTTGGCAGAAATTCATGCTGGACTTGGCGGCCACCACGCCGCAGCTCGGGCCCTTGTAAGCAAGGCCTTCCGTACAGGTTTCTACTGGCCGACGGCCCGAGCAGACGCACAGGACCTCGTTCAACGTTGTGTCGGTTGCCAGCTTTTTGCAAACCAAAGCCATATGCCGCCTACCGCTCTCCAAACAATCCCCATTACTTAGCCCTTTGCGGTCTGGGGCTTGATATGGTCGGACCCCTCAAAGGGGGAAGCCATAAGAAAAAATACTTATTGGTCATGGTGGATAAATTCACCAAATGGATAGAAGCCCAACCAGTTAAAACGGCCGAATCCGGACCAGTGATAGACTTCGTATCCGGGGTTGTACACTGTTATGGCGTCCCCCACAACATCATCACTGATAACGGCTCAAACTTTACAGCCAACGAGGTAAAACTTTGGTGCAGCAACATGGGCATCAAGCTCGATTATGCTTTTGTCTATCACCCGCAAACTAACGGTCAAGTCGAACGAGCAAACGGTCTTATCATGAGCGGCATTAAACCTAGATTAGTGCGATCCTTGAAGGAATCCGATACGCACTGGGTAGAGGAGCTCGACTCCGTACTATGGGGGCTGCGGACCACGCCGAATCGCACTACCAGATACACACCTTTTTTATGGTGTACGGCGCAGAGGCGGTACTGCCCTGCGACATAATTCATGACTCACCTCAAGTGCGCATGTATGAAGAGAAAGAAGCCGAGCTTGATCGGCAGGACAGTTTGGACGCCCTGGAGGAGGAGCGTGACGTGGCAAAAACCCGTTCCGCATTCTATCAGCAACATGCTTGAAGGTATCAAAGCAGAGAAGTACGGGCCAAAACTTATAACGTTGGCGAACTCGTTCTACGCCTACCGGAGAAGAAAAAGAACAAGCTCAAGCCTAAATGGGAAGGTCCCTTCGTTATCGACCAAGTTCTGACCGATGGAGCGTACCGTCTGCGGGATGCATCGGACAATCGACTCGAGCCAAACCCATGGAACGCGGTCAGACTCCGAAGGTTCTACGCCTAGTGCCGGACTCGGTGTTCGTCTCCTTACCTCTGTCAATTTTTTATATATGCGTTATCTGTCTTTTCTTTCTTTCTTCCATTTTTTCTTCAAGGCCTTAAAAGGCTAAAATGTGTCTTGACTACACAATCTTGACGCGCTAGCCGCGCTCATTATACCTGGGGGCTTCTTATACAGAAGCTTAATATAACTATTTTCCGGGCTCTATGCCCCACACATGTGTTATTCTTCCACATGTACCTTTTTTCGCCATTATATGCATCGATATGACTTAAGTTTTGGCCAACCTGGGTTGCCTGGCTCTTGTGTTTATGCCCTACGTTCCCGTTAATTCGGCTAGGGCATAAGGGGAGCACCTCTGCGATTGTTACTGCCGGGTCAGCCGGATGTGTACCTCAGACTGGGTGAAGCCGAAAGCTAGCGTTCTTAAGGGAATATTCGGCCGGTGAACGAAAGATGACTTTTATTTATTGTAATACATGCCCCTAGATGTCTACATCCTGCGTCTCTTTTCGCAGTCCGGACATGCACATTAATGCATGCGTACCCAGGGAAAAGAACCCTTAACGAAACTATTCTCCCTGGAAGATGTTTCTTACTATCCATGTAATATAACATAGCTAGTTGGGTACTTGTCTGTTCAAGCACTTATGACCCCTATGCTTGGTTTCCACGCATATCCCGGTTTTTACATAACTGAGCGGGTATTCGGATACACTCCGGATGGTCGGGTCCGGAGGTTGAAGCGAAAGGGTCCGCCATGACAAATGATTTACAATCCGGCTAGGGACAATATATGTCACTTGAAGTACACAGTCACTTAGACTGACTAAATTCTTCTTCTATACCATCCAACAGGCTGTCTAGCCTACAGTCCTGTTGAGAATACTTTGCGGCTAATTCTACCTGGTCATAAACCAAACTGACAGGGATCTCTTTCCCGTCAGGCCCCACAGGTCCGACCTCGGCCATGTGGTTCGGGTCAGCCTTGGTATATCGCGTCTTCACCATGGCCCAGGCTTCCCTTGCACCTTTTCGGCAGGCTGATATCTTCCATAATCGAAAGCACCGCCGCGCTCCCTTGAGCTTTTCTACAAGCTCTCTCATGCCTCCTGGCAGGGAGGCGGATGGCCACAAGGCTTGGGCAACGCCCTGCATCACCTGCCGCACTTGTTCGTGCAGTTGTGAGAGCTCCGGCAGAAGATCGCCTGTAGACCCGGGCATCTCCTCCGTGGGACGACCCGTCAGCATACCTACAGATATAACTCTGTCAGCCGGTTTCTTCGCCGAACTCTATAAAAGTTCATTCAAGCACTTACTGAAAATGCCACGTCGAAGCCTCTTATTCTCCTTTACGGAGTCAGCAAGCTGGGCCCGAACATCTTTCAGTTCAACGCTCAGCCGGGTATTGGCGTCTTGGAGATCGTTTTTCTCCCGCCTAACTTGCGTAAGCACACGCTCGCCAGCCTTTAGCTGTCGTTGAGCATGTTGCTCATCCGGATTCACTCCGGGACCATCTGCATAATCTATTGTTAGATTTGCACGCATGCCGCATACTACCTGGTACATGACATTCTTTGCAATGAAAACAAGTGTTACCAGATGGGGCCTTCTCGGACTCCTTCACCGCGGCAACTGCGGCCTGAAGCTGGGCTTTGCACTCCTCCAGCTCTAGAGACAACTGGGTATTCTTCTCCATAAGAACCTATGCAAACAATGATCCTTAAATCAGTTGTGCCAACTGTTTCAAGTCTCAGGGGCTACTGATATACATAAGTATTAGATTTCCTTACCCGTATATCTTTTACATACTGGTCCGTGGCTCTGGCAAGACCATTTTGAGCAGCTCGGATGTACGTGTCTCCTGAGTTGAAGGCATCGAACGCCTCTTGGGAGAAACAAGCATCACGGAGTACGGCCCGGCGATGCCTGTGATTCATGGCGCTCTCCACTTCGGAATTTGTAGCGGATAGCCTATCCGCATCCTTTGTAGGAGGAACATCCGGCGTTGGCCCCATGTTAGCGTCCGCCTCTATGTCCGGCTCTGGAGCCCGACTGGTGGAGGCGTGACCGGCAACCTCTCCGGATATAGTCCGGCGAGCGTTTTTCCTACTAGGAAACATGGGCGTTATTATATTTTAAAAGACGATCACCACGGAGCGGGGTTCTCTTTCGTACCTCTGCGACGACGTCTCAGTCCTGACCGCCTTCCTTTTAAGCCTACCCGGCTTCGGTGCCCCTTGTTGGCGAGTCACTACAGGTTCGACATGGCGTCCCGAGGGCCTTCCCTGTAAAACGCCATATGTGCGCGGTAGGTGAAGTGCAGAAAAAGGGATCCTTCTTCGAAGTTAGGGCTCCGTTTTTACTTACATGCGATGCGGGGAGCAGTCCAGGATAATCGGCTATGATGGCCACCAAGGTACCGTCACAGCTCAACTGATAGAACATTCTGTCGATGAGCTCCACAAATGTGTCCGGATCTTCTTCGAGTCCGGGGTCGAGGGCCCGGTCAGGGTCCTTTGGTTGTGGAGACGGGTTGTGGACCTCCCTCACAGCTTTTCGCAGTTCCTGCTATGAAATAGCAAGGTAAATACTCATGACAAAGAATGCGGAAAGGATTGGAATGGAAAGTAGCAGCTTACCCAACTTGGGGGGTTGTACATGGAGAATCCACCCCGTGGCTTAATACGGACGAACTCCTCTTCTTCTCCTTTATACAAATCGGACAGTATCTTCGCTAGGGCAGCGATGGAGTCCGGACCTTTACGACCGCAGCGGGTGGCATCGTCTTCTCCATTGAAGTGCCACATGGGTTGTCCCCGATATTGAAGTGGCTGCACCCCCTGCATTATACATATGGATATAACCTCGGTTATTGTCAATCCTGATTTGGCCAACATCTCTATCCGGCCATCAGGTAAAGGACTTCTCCGTTATCTTCCTCCTGGGGGCTCCGAGGGCGCCAGCTGCGGCGTTTCTTCAAAGGGGCGTTGTCAAACTCAGGAAGGCCCATCCGAATAGGATCCGGAAGGGGGACGTCCTCCATATAAAACCACTCCGAAGGCCAGTCTTCGGACGTCTTCTTCGGGGTACCGGACAGGTATCCGGTCCCGGCGATGCGCCATATTTCGGCTCCGCCCACTTGATATATTGACCCCTTCTGTGTACGGGGCACGAGGCAGAATAGCCTCCGCCATAGCTCGAAATGAGCTTCGCAGCCCGGAAATAGCTCGCAAAGGGCGACGTAGCCAGCCATGTGTAATATGGAAGCGGGGGTAAAGTTACGCAACTAGAGGCCATAGAACTCCAGGAGCCCGCGGAGGAACGGATGGATTGGAAATCCAAGTCCCCTTAGTAAGTAAGGGACAAGGCATACCCGCTCCCCCCTGGATGGGTTGGGGAAGCTCTCCACTTGCTCCCCGCCATTGTAGGTAGCGAGCCCGGCTCGAACGGGGACCATATACGCTGGAGGGAGAAATCCCTGGGTCTGTAACTTTACTAATTGGCTTTGAGGGACGGAACACTTCTTCCAATCGCCGGGCTTAGGGCTACGGGAGCGAGAGGAGGAGCTACGATGGCCGGCCATGATGGAATGGATTCTTCCAGGCGCGCTCTGATGGATACTCGCTGTGGGAGGATGGTGTGATCTGGATCTAAGAATCCCTGTCTCTTTAATAGACAGTTTACTCACATGGCTAGGGTGGAAAATGTAAAAATGCCCTGGCTTCTCGCATTCGCTTGACACATGGAAGATAGCCATTATTAGGCATGGAAGCCAAGGAGTGCAACATTTATGGGAAGCCGGACACTACTCAACAGGTACTCAGAATTTGGAGAAGAACCCGCCTTGCAATGCCGAAGACAATTTGCGCGCCGGACTCATCGTCATTGAAGCCTGGTTCGGGGGCTACTGAGGGAGTCCTGGATTAGGGGGTCCTCGGACAGCCGGACTATATACTTTAGCCGGACTGTTGGACTATGAAGATACAAGATTGAAGACTTCATCCCGTGTCCGGATGGGACTCTTCTTGGCGTGGAAGGCAAGCTTGGCAATACGGATATGTAGATCTCCTCCCTTGTAACCGACTCTGTGTAACCCTAGCCCCCTCCGGTGTCTATATAAACCGGAGGGTTTAGTCCGTAGGACCACAACAATCATACCATAGGCTAGCTTCTAGGGTTTAGCCTCTACGATCTCGTGGTAGATCAACTCTTGTAATACTCATATCATCAAGATCAATCAAGCAGGAAGTAGGGTATTACCTCCATCGAGAGGGCCCGAACTTGGGTAAACATCGTGTCCCCCGCCTCCTGTTACCATCCGCCTTAGACGCACAGTTCGGGAACCACTACCCGAGATCCGCCGGTTTTGACACCGACACCAGACCCTTCCCGATGAACAGGACCCCGTTTCGACCGTATGCGGTCGAACAGAAGGCCCGTTTCCTCCGTTCTGCGGTACACCAGACCTCGTTTTGGCTGTTCTGTCCATGCCGGTTGGCTCCCAATGAACACGACGTATTCCGTTGCCTCCCGATGAACACGACGCATTCTGTTGCCTCCCGATCAACACGATGCAGTTTCTCCGTTTCGACCCAGCCGGTTGGCTTCCGATGAATAGGACGTCGCTGCTGCCGTCCGTTGCCTCTCCATATACACGAGCCCTAGCCGTACGTATGCACGAGTATGCATTCCAGACCCCGCCCGTATGTACATACATGGCCGTATTTTTTGGCATCGGGCTATACGTACCTGTACATGGTTTTGACTCGACTGCCAGAACTGCTACCGCTCCTTACTCGGCCACGGTTCATCGTGGCAGATAGACCGATCGACTGGTATGTACACAGACAACGCTACATATGCTTCGACCGGGTGGGTCCCAGCTATTCCTTGTGTGCGAAGATATAGCTGGTGGGTCCCAGCTGTCAGGGGGAAGAATCATTTTTTGCCCGTAGTATGGAGGCACTTCCTTGCGTGTGAAGATGTAGCTAGTGGGTCCCAGCTGTCAGGGGGAAACGTTTTTTTTGCAAAATACAAAGTCCCTTCTGATGGGTCCCTCTTGTCTAGTGGAGGAATGATTATTTTACGCGCAATAGGAGGCACTTCCTTGCTGCAGCCGTGGACCCAACTGTCAGCCTCTCCACGTACAGTCCTCTTCCGATGGAAGCTGTTCCTTGACCACGTTGACCACGTTGCTCCGAGAGCACCAAGGCAATGGACGACGGCAAGGCCTAGGAAGGGGACGACGCGGAGCCAGGGAAGACACGACACTAGATGCCCATGCGGAGAGGTGTACGAGGGTTGACTGGTTCGGCTGCGGTGTGAGGCTACTATCGTCGCAAAATAACAGGGGTTGTGGGTGAGTAGAGGGATGGCCTGGCCAGAGGTTGGAGTAGGAGGGGGCAGCGAGGCCTGTGCGGCAGCACAGCAGGCCACGGAAGGCAGGAGCAGGCGGCGCGGCCCGTGATGGTTTGGGTGGCTGGAGCAAGAAGACCAGAGGTTGAAGAAGCACGACAGCCGTTGGATGGATATCGTACGGTCACCGCAGCTAGAATCGTTTATATTGACTAGGTTGACAAAGCCATGCGTCCGCCTAAACTTAGTAGGTGATAAAGGCGAAGGTGTCCTGATGTTCCGATGAGATAGCTATCGTTTTCTGTGGGAGACGGCTTTGACGATCCGACTACGAACGTGCGAAGATGTCACGCCTTAGAAATCGCTAAACCAACTTCCGAGGGGTTATTGACCACCCTAGAGCACGATCAACCCGACCACGAGGGTCTATTTCCTGCGAGCAAATGAAGAACAAGCAAGAAACTGAGATTACAATCTGGATATTACGAATATAACATGAAAGCTTTATTGATCAAGATGGGGTTCTGTGACGTCTTGGTCTGGTCGTTGAACACAAACGAAGTACGCGAAGTTGCAGTTATGGTAAACTTTTAATCTAAACAAAACCTAAAGTATAAACGATGCCCTAAGGGCAGTATATATGGAGGAAGAGGGGGAATTACGTGTCCCTTGGAGGAGGGGTCTGAAACAAACCCTAACTGTTGTTTCCCCACACATACAGACTCTAAAAATAGCCTATACTCAAGTATTTCGAAATTACATGGGCCTGGGACAATAATAAGGTGACGCAACACCAAGAATAGCCTCTGGACGAAATTTATGAAGTGGCATCTTGTATATTTAGTCCAAGGCTTCATGCACTCATTATGGTGGCTTCAAAGTCCTGAAATCATCACTTGTAACTCCGTTCTTGTTCCCCTTGCGCATGCCATCATCTCCATGCTTGAACTTGCTCCAAGGTTCATCTTTCTTGTCCAAGCTCGGCTCTCCATTCGTAAGCAAAACAAATGTATCCAATTTAGGCAGCATCATATTCTCATGAACATTAGAATCGTTACCAAGAAACGAAAGTACATGGTAATTCAATTGGCGTGCGCGAGCTCTAGTAATTGGTCTAGTATGTATAGCAGCAGGGGCTGTGGGTGTAACAATAGTATTGATGTCCTCATCATCCTCCCCTTCTTGAAATGATGTCATCCTCGATGGAAGCTCATCTTCCTCACCCAAATAAGGCTTCAAATCTGCAATCTTAAAAGTGGGACTAACCCCAAAATCTGCAGGCAGCTCAAGTTTATATGCATTATCATTTATTTTGTCTAACACCTTAAAAGGACCATCAGCACGTGGCATTAGCTTTGATTTGTGCAAACTAGGAAATCTATCCTTATGCAATGTAACCAAACAAGATCTCCAGGTGCAAACACAACATTCTACCTTTATCTACAACAAGTTTATATTTAGCATTCATATGCTCAATGTTTTCCTTAGTTGACTCATGCATTTTTAAGATCAATTCAACACGTTGTCTAGCATCAAAATTAACCTTCTCCGAAGATGGAAAAGGCAACAAATCAATTGGTGCACGAGGTAGGAAACCATACACAATTTCAAAAGGGCACATCTTAGTAGTAGAATGCAGCGAAGATTATAGGAAAATTCAATATGAGGCAAGCATTCTTCCCACAGTTTGTCCATCAGTTTGGGGGCGATATGTAGTACTGAAGAGCAGTTTAGTCCCCAACTTAGCCCATAAACATCTCCAATAATGGCGAAGAAATTTAGTATCATGATCTGAAACAATAGTATTTGGCACAACATGCAAGCGAATAATTTCACGAAAGAACAAATCAGCAACATTGGCAGCATCTTCGCTTTTATGACATGGTAAAAAGTGTGCCATTTCCGAGAATCTATCCATGACAACAAATATGATATCCCTCCCCTTCTTTGTTCGAGGTTAACCCAAAACAAAGTCCATAGATATATCCTCCCATGGAACACTAGCTACAAGCAAAGGCATATACAAACCATGAGGATTGAGTCATGACTTAGCTTTTTGACATATAGTACAGCGAGCAACAAAGCGCTCAACATCCCATTTCATCTTTGGACAAAAGAAATGTGTAACAAGTACATCCTCCGTCTTAGGCACGCCAAAGTGTCCCATTAATCCTCCTCCATGCGCCTCCTACAATAACAAAACACGAAAAGAGCTAGCTGGAATGCATAGCTTGTTAGCACGAAACACAAATCCATTGTTAACGACGAACTTGTTCCATGTTCTTCCTTCTCTACAATTCTGCATTACATCTCTAAAATCAGCATCATGCACATATTGATCTTTGATGACCTCCAAACCAAATATTTTAAAGTCAAGTTGTGAAAGCATACTATAGCGACGAGACAAAGCATCAACAATAACACTTTCTTTACCCTTCTTGTGTTTAATAACATAAGGGAAAGTCTCAATAAATTCAACCCATTTAGCATGTCTACGATTCAGTTTTGCTTGAGTTTTAATATGTTTCAAACATTCATGATCATAATGTATAACAAATTCTTTGGGCCATAAATAATGTTGCCATGTTTCTAAAGTCCGAACAAGAGCATATAATTATTTATCATAAGTAGAATAGTTCAGACTAGGCCCACTCAATTTTTCAGAAAAGTACGCAACAGGTTTGCCATCTTGTAATAACACACCTCCTAATCCAATTCCACTAGCATCACATTCAAGCTCAAAAGTCTTAATTAAATCCGAAAGTTGGAGTAAAGGAGCATGTGTCAACTTATCTTTCAATACCGTGAAGGCTTCTTCCTGTGTAGTAGCCAAACAAAAGGCACATCCTTCTTTGTGAGCTCATTGAGAGGTGTAGCAATGACACTGAAATCTCTCACAAAACGCCTATAGAAACCAGCGAGGCCAGGAAAACTCCTCACTTGTGTGACCGTTTTGGGCTGCGGCCAACTCTTTGTAGCTTCAATCTTGGCTTTATCAAGTTCAATTACCTATGGAGTAACAACATAGCCAAGAAAAGATACTCGGTCGGTGCAAAAGGTGCACTTCCCAAGGTTACCAAACAAACATGCATCACGTAGAGCAATAAAAACATGTAAATGTTCCAAATGTTCTTCCAAAGATTTGCTATAAATCAGTATATCATCAAAATAGACTTCCACAAATCGTCCAATGAAAGCACGTAAAACTTCGTTCATTAATCTCATGGAAGTACTAGGTGCATTAGTTAACCCAAAAGGCATGACTAACCACTCATATAAACCAAACTTAGTTTTAAATGTTATCTTCCATTCCTCTCCCCATTTCATACGAATTTGATGATATCCACTGCACAAATCAACTTTGGAGAATATTGTAGAGCCACTCAATTCATCAAGCATATCATCTAGCCTAGGAATAGGATGACGATAACGAATAGTAATATTATTAAGGCCTCTACAGTCAATACACAAACGTGACGTACCATCCTTTTTTGGCACTAGTATAATAGGAACAACGCAAGGAATAAGAGATTCGCGTATATAACCATTGTCGAGCAGCTCCTGTACTTGACGCCTAATCTCCTTAGTCTCCTCTGGATTGGTACAGTATGGCGCACAGTTTGGCAGCGAAGCACCGGGAATTAAGTCAATTTGATGCTCAATCCCTCGAATAGGTGGTAATCCCGGTGGCACGTCTTGTGGAAAGACGTCAGCGAACTCCTGCAAAATGTTAGTGACAACAGGAGGCAAAGAGGAAGGCACGTCCTTGAATGAAAATAATGCCTCTTTGCACACAAAAGCATAGCAAACAGATTTGCTGAAATCTAGATCATCAATATCAGATTTGGTGGCAAGTAAACATGCACTTTTCAATTTAATTTCAAAGGCCACACTAGATGGTTTATTATTAGGCTTCATTTGTTGCTCAAATTCTTTTGCCACAATCTGATTTTCACTCTTATTTTTCTCTTGTTTCGCTTTATTATCTCTATTAATATCATCTTTCAAAATGGAATCATGAGTCATAGGAAGCAAAGTAATATGTTTATCCTTATGAACAAGAGTATACTGATTGTTTCTACCATGGTGTACAGATTTTTTATCAAATTGCCATGGTCTACCAAGTAATAAGGAACATGCTTGCATGGGTATCCCATCACAATCAACATAATCAGCATATGTAGAGATACTAAAAGGCACACGAACAGAAAGTATTACCTTAACCTTGCCGCTGTTGTTGAACCATTATAAGTAGTAAGGGTGTGGATGTGGTCTTGTGGTGAGAGATAGCTTCTCCACCATCTCCATGCTAGCCAAGTTGTTGCAGCTCCCTCTATCTATGATGACGCGAACAGACTACTAGAAGTTGGTGCAGTAGATGCGGGTGGTGGTTTTGTGTTTCTATCTATGACAGACTACTAGAAAGTGGTGGTGGTGGTGTGTCACAAATCCGTCAAGCAAATCTCATATTCTTACCAATTCTTACACAGCAGCAGGCGGTGATCAACAACCGTTGTAGCCAAAACTCTCAAAGCTTGGATAGAGCGATTGCCAGGGAGAGTCAAACGCACGACGTAGATGTATGTGGAGCTGGGATGGCTTATAAAATTGTCGTGGTTTTGTCACGGCAGATGTCCTAGAGAAAGGACTTAGTCGTGGAGCCATCGCTACGGGTTAGCTTAAAGGGGTTAAAGCGGACAAGGGACGCAAGAGAGTTTTATACCAGTTCGGCCCCTTACGATGAAGGTAAAAGCCTACGTCTAGTTGTGATGGAATTGATGGGGTTTCGATGACCAGGGAGCGAATACGCTTTGCCTGAGTCTCGAGTTGTTTGTTGTCCTTGAACCGCCGCCGGGTCATCCCCTTATATACATGGGTTGACGCCCGTCGGTTTACAGAATCGCGTGGCCGGCTCATAATCATGCCCGACTCGGTCCCTGCTACTTCTACCTTACAATACAAGTTTACATATCAATGCCGGTTTATGTCTACGGGCCTTAAACCGGCTTTGGGCCCTGGGCCTCCATAAAGCGTCACTGTCTGTCTTCATGGGCTTCAGATATAGATGAACTACTTATGGGGTTAACCCGGCCTCTCCTAGCCGGTTTATGCCCAGTGGTAATATCCCCAACATTAGGCCCCGGATTGATTTGGACTGGTTCATGTCAATCCTCAATACTTAAGAAAGTTTCTTCTTCAACATCTTCACATAATCTTGTAAACCGCCGTGACATCATCTTCTAGGATCATGGTAAACCGCCGTGACATCACCTGTCATTAACGAGCCTCCGACAATCGAGGCGACAGCTCCGCCTCATATCCAAAATTTAGGCTCCTCGATTTTCACGCCTGGCGCTTATCTTTCTGCCCTTATAAATAGGACCAGGGGTTTTTTTCACCTTTCCCCTTCATACCTCTTTGCCTCGTCGTCTTCCTCGCGCCGCCCCAGTGTTTCGAGCTCAGCCGTCGCCGTCAAGCCTTCGTCTTTGACCTCAACTCCGGCCGCTGCATCACCCTCATCGTACCAGAGAATCGCGACGCCACTCCGCTGTTCCATCAGCATCAGTAAGCCTTCTTTCTTTCCACCCCAGATCTGCTACTAGTGTTTCAGTGTTCAATGGTGTTCTTCGGTGTTCGTCGGTGTTCATTGCTGTGCAATAAATCCTGACTCAAACCTTGACTTTTATCCGTATAGCAATATCCATAGTTCTTCTTTCCATTAGTGCATCTCATCTAAGTAGAAAATCTCATATGTATCCTTCAACTGTTCAAGTACCAGAATATTTAACTCTGAATATTTTTCCACTTTCTGACGCGCGGTAGATCCAGATTTGTAATACCAACTTGCAAAACCTGTTGTTCCATCACTTAGTTATTTCAGATCTGTTCCTTCACTATTAACGTAGGCGGTTTAACTTCATATACAAAATGATGAACCATGTAGATACCATTAGTCCCCTGTTGAACCGCCAACGCATTACACTGTTTCCATTGTCAGACTCCGGTTTACGAATAACCAAATCCGGTTTATCAATATGCTTGTATCCTTATACCGCTGTATAGGTGTCCACTGTAAATTTTAAACCGGCAATAATCATGTTTCAGATTTCCATTGCCATGGCCAAGCAAGTCTATGAATGCAATTGGGCTCCTTCTCGAGTAACCGAAGAACAGCTAAACAACCTTGTAAAAACGGGCGCTTTAGCCAAAAAAGATGTCATCCACTGGAGGGTCCCTGGCCCGGAAAATCCTCCTACACCCAAGGACGGAGAGGTAGTTGTGTTTGCTGATCATCTTGGACGAGGTTTTAGCCCTCCCGGCTCAAAAAATTTCCGAGATGTACTAGCCAATTTTCAGCTGCGTCCTCAAGACATTGGTTCCAATTCTGTGACCAACATCTACCACTTCCAAGTCTTCTGTGAGGTTTATCTGCAAGAGGAACCTACAGTCGAACTGTTTAGGGATTTCTTTCACTTAAACCGTCGCACAGAGTTCTCGGATGGACCCAATACGGAACTGGGCGGAATGGCGGTTCAGAAAAGGAAAGAAGTCACCTTCCCTCATCCCAAACTCCACAGTCACCCCAAAGAGTGGAACCAGACTTGGTTCTATTGCATGGATACATCTCCACCTGATGAAAACCCCCTGCCGGGTTACTGTCCTGAATGCCTTAGCAACACACATCCTTTTCCTCAGAGGTTGACGGCAAGGGAAAGGGCCAACTATGCTCCCCAATTATCAAAGCTTACAGCCTTCATGGCGAACGGTTTAACAGGAGTCGATCTTGCTCGTTGCTGGATAAGCTGGAGTATTCTGCCCTTAAGCCGGCGCTCCGGTTTGATGTGTGAGTATACGGGGAGCTTGAAGGATGCTCAGCGGCACATTGATATTCAGCTTACAGATGCAGAAGTCACTGAGGCTGTAAAAAAGATGTTGAACGAACCGGAGGTTGTCTGTGCCCAAACCGGACTACTCCCTTTCTGCACCTTCAACAAACCACCAGCTGTAAGAATCATATAATCTTTTTATCTGAAGTTGCTTCTGTCCAAATATTCTCTGAAAGTGTGATTATTTTCTGACAGGGTGATGATCCGTTCTGGAACAAGAAACCATCACAAGACAAACCGGTGAAGCCGCAAGACAAACCGGTCAAGCCGGTTCGTCCAAAGACCAAGGTTGTTAAAAAACCTGCCAAGAAAAGGACCACTGCATCCTCCGATCTACCAGCTGATGACGATGTGGGTAATCTGGAACCAGAGGTAGAACTTGACTCTCTTGGTTCATTTTTCGTACATCTCATTGACAATGATTATTATGAGGACGACGCCGAAGGTAGTCATGCTGAGGACGTAGAGGTAACCATTCTTTCCTCCGATTCAGATCCACTACCAACATCAAAAATCCGTCAAGCAAACTGGAAAGTAAAATTTTCTCACCCTCTTGCTTACTTGGACCCAAACTTTCTTTTGAAGACGCAGCAGCACGAGGCTCGCCGTACAATCCGGCACACGGCCAGGTAGTTACCTCCGCCGGTTTACCGAACAGTCCGGTTCGGAAACGCCGATCAGAGGTATCCCATTGATACTTCATACCCCAAAGCAGGTTGTTTCTGCCAGCCTCTTTACCCGTCTGATTGAAATTATCAGGGTACTTCTCACTCATCTTCTGGCGTGTCATCGGCCACACAGCTTGCACCCCTCAAAACAGTTCCTGGGTGAGCTATGCACGTGTCTTTATTCGTGATGTGTTGTCTTTTCGTACTGTACTGATCCTTATGTCTATCTTTTCTTAGCGCCAAGCCGAGACCCAGCAAGAAGGCTCGGTTAAGCAAACCGGCTGATGATAATGTAGCTGGTGAACCGGAAAAAACTCCAGATCCGGAAGAAACCGACGCTGACGACATGCTTAATGATCCGCCGCCTGTAGACCATGACTTCCTTGCCGAACAAGTGCAAGTTCACACTACAAGCCATGCAGACCGGCCAACCAGCCCTGTCCGAACTGATGACAAACCGGTCAGTCCAGTTAAGGATACTGACAAACCGCCAACTCCAGAGAAGGCTGGTGATGACCAAGATGATGACATTATGATTACTGGCACTGGCCACACCACTCCTGGCAATCCTATCACTTTGTCAAAGCATACTGCCAAGGACGATCTCTCTGCTATCGGCAGAGGCAAATGGAATGCCGATTTATCAAGCTACGCCCATCTCAACGCTCAAGACATTCACTCTGGCTTCTTGAACCGTCTGTGTACCAGCCGTGACTATGAAGCTAGTTTGGTAAAATTGATGAAGGAGCGATATGAGGTAACTTTCATAAGTGTTTCTCTCTTATACTTACTTGCAGCTTATCAACTCCAGTAGCCCCCAAGTGACGGTTTAAGATACCAAGTTAAACCGGGACTTAGTAACAAGTTCATGTTTGCAACAATGCATCTTAACTTCATTGATGTAGCCCCCAAGGGCCGGTTTAACTTTGTAAAGATGAACCGGGACTTTGTAGAAAAATTCCCATATCAGCATTTTATGAGCAAATACACATTAGCCCCCAAGTGCCAAGCTTAATACTTGTATTGTGCTTGGGACTTGTAAAAATTTCTGATTAAGAGCAAATATGCATTAGCCCCCAAGTACTAAGGGCATAACTTGTTGTGTGCTTGGTACTTCAAATATGTACTGTGAACTCATTATATATCTGTCTCTTTATAGGCTGAGCTGAGCAAAAAGGAATCTCAAATCGCCGATCTGCAAGAAAATATCAAGTCCCAACAGGCCAAAGCTTCCAAGGCAAAAGATGAGCTGACGAGCGCCTTAGCCGCTATGGAAAAGCTAAAGGAGAGCTTCAACAAGGAGCGTGCGGATTGGAACACGGAGAAGTCCGCTTTGCAGAAAAGAGCTGAAAACGCAGAGGCAGCTCTCAAACCGGTGGTAGACGAGCTGACTGGTGTAAAGCGGCAAGTACATGCGATGACCGCTGCTGTGTTTGGTAAGCATCCTTGCTTTATACTTTCAACATATCTTCCCATGTGTTGCCGGTTTACTGACGTTTATACTGATGCAGGAACTCGTATTAGCCATCTGGGCTCTGACGTACAGAAGAAATTAAAAGCGGCCTATACTCTGATAGAGCAGCTGTATACCGGCGAACAACGAATTATCTGTACCGCTTCTCACAATAAGCCGCCCCAACGTTAATCAAGGATACCTTAGACAGGCTATCTATGCTGCCTGCCCGGGTAGAAGAGCTGAAGAGGTCAGCTGCAAGGGCTGGCGCTCTGACCGCCCTAACCCGGGCAAAAGCATGGGTGCCTGACCTTGATCCGACGGACGTGGCTAAAGGCTACCCAAGCTTAAAAGAAGATGGATCAGAATTTTGCACTGAAGATCTCCGTGCCATAAATCGGGAAGTACGTCCACTGGCTTGTCAACTTGCTGAAGGGGCTGATCTTTCATTTTACCAGGCGAGTTATGATACCAATAACAAGCGGGTTGCTGCACCAACTCCTGAGGCTCAAAACCTGATCCCTCCAATCCGTAAGCACACTTATGCCCCTGACATTGAACCGTCCACCCTTATAAGCGACGAGGCTGTGTTCCAAGCTTTAACTGGGATCGACTGGACAACTGTTGACTTCCAGCCGCTGGGTAGGGACGAAGAAGATGAACCGGTGCAAGATGATCCCCAGCCGTCAGGTCAAGCTGATAAGCAATCATAAGCCGGGGGCCGGTTTAGTCTTCCATGCTGCAATGCTTATTGAGAAACAGTTATCCCTTTGGGCACTGAAACGCCTTGTAATAGGCTAGTTAAAACACTTGGTCTGTTATGCCTTCGTGCATATTTATCTGCAACTGATGCGTGTTAATCCGCCATGCTTAAGATATGATGTTCATAATCCATAGATATTTATACAAGTTGTTCCTGCAGATAAGAAACTTAAAGCGCCCTGTCGGTTTACCACCGGGCGGGTCATGATACCCAAATACATATATGACCAAGGTTTATAACCAAGGTTGTAAAAGATAACCAACTATGGAAATATATGATACCTGCGACCGTGAAGTATAGTGTTGGCTGACCAACTTTGTAATGAGGGTAAGAACCCTAATCCGGAGTAGAAGTAACTCCATTTATATGATGCCGGTTTACAATAAAACCGTTCCGAGTTGTGATAAACACCGGTTTTATTCCATACTGGTGACTTTGAGTCAAATCCAGACCGGGTTGATAGTCTCCGAATTATAATTTGATCATGTACTGACAACTTGTAGTTGACAGCCTAACCGGGTTGATAAACACCGGTTTGAAAACATCACAAATCTTATCAAAAGAAAGAGAAACTTAGAAAAAGGCAAAAAAACTGTTGTAGTCGAGGCTTTTCACGGGCTGCCAGGCCCTAAATTCGACAACAAAAAATCTCCAAACAACATTGTGAGCTGTGCTCAGTGGGTGCCTATGTTTGAGCTGTCGTTTTACAACACTCTTTTTCACCCCGGATTGATGTGGCTTTGATCCGATCAAGAGGTGTGACTATGGTTCGGGTTCGACCAAGCCCCCAAGTGATGCTGTGGCATTGCGCCGATCAAGAGGTGTAGCTATGGTTCGGATACGACGAAGCCCCCAAGTGATGCTGTGGCATTACGCGATCAAGAGGTGTAGCTATGGTTCGGGTTCGACCAAGCCCCCAAGTGATGATGTGGCATTACGCCGATCAAGAGGTGTAGCTATGGTTCGGATACGACCAAGCCCCCAAGTGATGCTGTGGCATTACGCCGATCAAGAGGTGTAGCTATGGTTCGGATACGACCAAGCCCCCAAGTGATCTAATATGAAGCTTTGAGAAGCTAAATCAAGGGGTAAACCGGACGCCGCTTTGTAAGCTCCATGTAACCACACATGATGTAAGAAAAACAACAGATACCCCACTTTAGCTGAGGTTCCGGTTTATTGTATTGATCATAATATATACATTGTCAGAATATGTACATAAGCAGAGCCTATAGCTCAAGTATAGTAAGGCCGAAGATGAGCAATATTCCACGGCCGGTTGGTCTCCTCCTCCGATTTACGTGAGTCTTTGCGCTCTCGAACATCGATTAGGTAGCACGACCCGTTGTGTAGATTCTTGCTGACCACAAAGGGTCCTTCCCAAGGGGGGGATAGCTTGTGCATATCCGTCTGATCCTGGATGAGCCGAAGCACCAAATCACCTTCTTGAAAGGTTCTGGTTCTAACCCGGCGGCTATGATAATGACGCAGATCTTGCTGATAAATCGCCGAATGGGCTGCCGCCATGTCACGTTCCTCATCTAACAGGTCAAGAGCTTCCTGCAGTGCCTTCTCATTGTCAGCTTCAACATATGCCGCTACACGAGGCGAGTCATAACGGATGTCACTAGGAAGAACTGCTTCCGCTCCATAAACCATGAAGAATGGTGTGTATCCTGTCGATCTGTTGAGTGTGGTATTGATGCTCCACAACACAGAAGGTAACTCCTCAACCCAACAACCCGGCATCCGTTGCAAAGGAACCATAAGCCGGGGTTTGATGCCTCTCAAGATCTCTTGATTGGCCCTCTCCGCTTGACCATTGGACTGGGGGTGAGCCACTGATGACACGTCAAGCCGGATGTGCTCACGTTGACAGAACTCCTTCATGGCACCCTTTGACAGATTGGTACCATTGTCTGTTATAATGTTGTGTGGAAAACCAAACCGGAAGATCACCTTTTTGATGAATTGAACCGCCGTGGCTGCGTCACACTTACTAACTGGCTCTGCCTCCACCCACTTCGTGAACTTATCAATCGCCACCAAAAGGTGGGTCTTCTTGTCCTTGAACCTCTTGAAAGGCCCAACCATATCCAGCCCCCAAGTTGCAAACGGCCAGGTGATTGGAATCATCCTCAATTCTTGAGCCAGTACATAAGCGCGCCTTGAGAATTTCTGACAGCCATCACATCTTTTGTCCAAGTCCTCGGCATCAGCATGAGCTGTCAACCAATAGAAACCGTGACGGAACGCCTTGGCCACCAAAGATTTTGAACCGGCGTGGTGACCACAATCTCCTTCGTGGATCTCACGCAAAATTTCACGGCCTTCCTCAGGAGACACACAGCGTTGAAACGCCCCTGTCACACTGCAATGATGTAACTCTCCATTGATAATAGTCATGGACTTGGACCGCCTGGTTATCTGCCTGGCCAAAGTTTCATCCTCTGGTAACTCGCCCCGGTTCATATACGCCAGATATGGAATCGTCCAATCCGGGATAACATGAAGAGCTACCACCAACTGAGCTTCCGGATCAGGAACGGTGATGAGGACATGACTACCTTGGATACGACCAAAAATATTGCATACATGCATATTTGTCAGGTGATTTCTAGTGCAAACTATTCAATAATCTATTTATGTTATTCAAAACAAAAATACTTCACACACTTTTGTGTTTTGTCTAATTGCAGGTGTATGGGACATTTGTACAATCCACATATGAAGATAAGGCAAAAGGAGAAGTTTAGGTTCTGTTCAAAAAGTCCTCTCACGTCACTTTTGGGCCAAGAGAAGATAGAGTCCAAGTCTCTCACGTTCTGGATTCAGATTCGGACTGCACAGACATACCTGACTCAAAACGCCAACAACTTTTTCGTACGAACTCCGAATTGGGTGATTCTTTTTTTGTTGGAAACTAGATTTCGTGCTCTTTCCAACCCAATTGGATTCACCTTTAAATTCGTCCGGAGCATTGAGTTATGGTCGAAACAATCTGACGTTGCACCAGAATCCGAGTCAAACTACAAGTCCAAAGGTGTTGCATCACCTCCACTTGGGCCCATGAGCCTTGTACGACCTAGGGTTGGTTTTAGGCTGCCTTGGGACGTCCTCCCACCTCCTTGGCCGCCACCCCTTGCTCCTATATAAGTAGATCCATCTAGTAGCTTTTTCCTTGGAATTTGTTTAGTTAAAAGTTAGCCATTGCAACTTCGTGTACTTCGTTTGTGTCCAACGACCAGACCAAGACCGCTTACGGATTCCCACCACTATCAATACTTCATATATATTCGCAATATTCAGATTGCATTATCATATTCTTGCTCGTTCTTCGATTGCTTGCAGGAATAGACCTTCGTGGTCAGGCTGATCGTGCTTCCGGCATCGTCAGTAACCTCAGGAGATTGGTTTAGCGATTGATAAGGCGCAACGTCGTGCACGTTTGTAGTCGGATCGTTAAAGTCGTCTCCACCAAATCGATAGTTATCATCTCATCGAAAGATCGGGACACCTTTGCCTCTATCAAGTGGTATCAGTTTTCAGGTTGCTCGGTGAGAATTTCCAGTTATCCCTAGGTTAGATTTATTTTCTTACCTATTGTCCAAAAAAGCCGCAAAAAAGTTAGATCTATTCATCCTTTGTCCAAGCCAGTCTGAGCCTTTGCAGTTTTCTTTTCATTGTTTGCATTATTGAATTATCGGTTGCATCGTCGTGTCGAGTTGCTGGTCTTAGTGTCTAGTTCCTTTAGAGTTTCGAGTTCTGTTCACATTAGTCACGCCGTCGCTGCATCATTATTCCTTCCGCTGTCCACCATCCCATTCATCAATTTCCACCACGTGCTACCCACCGTTCATTGTCTTCATCATAGTTGAGGTTGTTCACATCTTCGCTTGATCCAATCTGCATCTTATCTATTTTGTTTTGGAAAGAGGGAGAGAAAAAAAAGAAAAAAAAAGAGAGGAAAAAAAGAGAGAAAGAAAAAGAAAAAAAAAGTGTGAGGAAAAAAAAAGAAGGAAAAAAAAACAAAAATTCGGATCTATCTAGACTCAATCTCGTAGTTGAATTCGGATTGGAATCTGTTTTGTGCACTGTTCAGTAAAACAGGCATAACTTCCTCATACGAAGTCAGTTTTGGCTCCACGAGTACTCAAATGAAAGCTAGCGACGAGCCGCATCTAAATAGTTGCAGAGACTAGTTCACTATTTGACACCTCAAAATCGTCTTCTAAATAGGTCTTTTTGCCGTCCGAAGTTCGCGGACACAGCTTATTCCAGTTTTTCAAGCCAGTTTCAGAATTCTTTGACTCCTCATATCAACTCGGAATTGAGTGATTCTTTTTGCATTGGAAAGCTTGAGTTAGTAGCATTCTTTGAAAAAAATTATCAGAAAATTGGCACAAACTTTTCAAGAGGAAAGTTGGAGAGAGTTGTTGTATATCCTGCTTGGCAGTTGTTTTTCATCATTATCTTTACTGCCGTTGTGATCTTCACTTATATCTTGCTGTCCAGAGCTACTTAGTATCCTTCATTGATGCTAGTTGTGCTACGCCGTGACCTCATTAGTGTTCTAGGCTCGCGTCTCTAGTCCGGTCTAGCCTAGGACCAGCACAGTACCGTCGTTGAGCGTTTATTCAACATTGCATCTCTGAATTGATTAGTGCTAATATTTTGCTACCATATATAGCCAACCCAGCTCCACATATTTCTACACCGTGTATACGTACGTTCCCCTGGCAATCGCTTTACTCAATCTTTGGAGTTATTTGACACCGCTGGTTGCCTGTCACCACCTGCTGCTTGGTAAGAACTTGTAAGATATTGATATTTGCTTTACTGTGAGCGCTTTACCACCACATCCTAGTAGTTCATAGGAACATTATTCTTGAATTTTGTTTCTTGTTTCTACTAATCATGACAGGATCTAGAGTCAATTCATGGGGTTTGTCGATCGTGGGAGATGTGCCATCACCTATGCAAATACCACAACCGTCACGAGAGGTGCACAAACATCCAAATGCACATGATCAGGTTAATGTTTCTATACCACCATTTAATGGCCGTTTTAGACCTGCTTTATATATTGAATGGGAGTTTGACCTAAATAATATATTTGCTTCCAATAATTTTGATGTACGTAAAAAAGTTAAGGTTGCGGTTGGTTCTTTCACTGGTTATGCTGTAGTTTGGTGGAGTGAATATTGTCGGTTACACCCTAATGATATACCTACTACTTGGGATGATTTGAAACTTGCCATGCGACATACATTCGTTCCCGCTTATTATACTCGTGACATGATTACAAAGTTGCAACATTTAAAACAAGGTAGTGACACCGTAACGAAATATTATGATACTTTACAAACTACCTTGCTGCATTCCTCTTTAGAAGAAAGTGAACAAGATTTTATGGATAGATTTTGGGGAGGATTAAATCGTGACATTCAGGAGATACTAATACATGAAGAGTGTTATCCTATGGACCATTTGTTTCATCTTGCTTGCAAAGCTGAACAGGAAATAAAACGACGTGTTGCGCACAAGGAGAACAAGCGCGAGATGCACATTCCAAGAGTTGATACGGTTGTCCCTTCAACTACTAAGCATACTATGACAACCACATCCGTTGTTGTGAGGACTACATCACCTCCACCATGTGACACATCATCACCGAGAGTGCCTACCTCATCTGAGTTGATCATAAGAGGTAATGACAAAGGTACTAATCTTCCACTTCCACATGAGTATGATGAATGTCTTGTCAATTTAAGTGCACCATGCGGTGAGCTACCCACTACTTTGATCACACCAGCTACCTTAGAGGACTATGTTGATGATTTGACTTTGCCATGTGATCAAACAATTTTGAGTGAGCCCATTGAATTAACTATCGATGCAAAAGAATCAAGTGAATCAGGGAATAAATCAGATTTGGATCAAATATGTTTGAAAATAAGTGTGCCAATGTTTAATCATTTTGATATGACCTCTAATCTTGGTGATGGTTCATCAATGTTGGGATGGTTTAATGATGAATATTGTCAATCTTTTCATATGAATAAGAGCTTCACTTATATGTGCAAACTGAGTTGCAATACTTTCATGCCTTCTACTTCTTGTGATAATATTTTGGCTTTATATTTTATTAACTATGAAAGTTACTCATGTATACATGTGTCATATGTGCAAAATCCATGGGAAGTAAAAATGGATGACATATACATATACAACATGTACACCTTGTCTCTTTTGTTAGCCACATTTCAGATTAAGCAACGCCGAGGACGGCTTTGTTTTCAAGAAGGGGAGGATGATGAGGACATGACTACCTTGGATACGACCAAAAATATTGCATACATGCATATTTGTCAGGTGATTTCTAGTGCAAACTATTCAATAATCTATTTATGTTATTCAAAACAAAAATACTTCACACACTTTTGTGTTTTGTCTAATTGCAGGTGTATGGGACATTTGTACAATCCACATATGAAGATAAGGCAAAAGGAGAAGTTTAGGTTCTGTTCAAAAAGTCCTCTCACGTCACTTTTGGGCCAAGAGAAGATAGAGTCCAAGTCTCTCACGTTCTGGATTCAGATTCGGACTGCACAGACATACCTGACTCAAAACGCCAACAACTTTTTCATACGAACTCCGAATTGGGTGATTCTTTTTTTGTTGGAAACTAGATTTCGTGCTCTTTCCAACCCAATTGGATTCACCTTTAAATTCGTCCGGAGCATTGAGTTATGGTCGAAACAATCTGACGTTGCACCAGAATCCGAGTCAAACTACAAGTCCAAAGGTGTTGCATCACCTCCACTTGGGCCCATGAGCCTTGTACGACCTAGGGTTGGTTTTAGGCTGCCTTGGGACGTCCTCCCACCTCCTTGGCCGCCACCCCTTGCTCCTATATAAGTAGATCCATCTAGTAGCTTTTTCCTTGGAATTTGTTTAGTTAAAAGTTAGCCATTGCAACTTCGTGTACTTCGTTTGTGTCCAACGACCAGACCAAGACCGCTTACGGATTCCCACCACTATCAATACTTCATATATATTCGCAATATTCAGATTGCATTATCATATTCTTGCTCGTTCTTCGATTGCTTGCAGGAATAGACCTTCGTGGTCAGGCTGATCGTGCTTCCGGCATCGTCAGTAACCTCAGGAGATTGGTTTAGCGATTGATAAGGCGCAACGTCGTGCACGTTTGTAGTCGGATCGTTAAAGTCGTCTCCACCAAATCGATAGTTATCATCTCATCGAAAGATCGGGACACCTTTGCCTCTATCAAACGGCCAAATCCTCTTCACCAGGGAGCTTGACGGACGGATTATGCAGAACATCCAGGAATACATTAGGTGGAACCGGTTTACGTTGGGAACCCAGGTGGCTTAAAGCGTCCGCCGCTTCATTCTTCCGCCGGTCCACATGATCCACCTGATAACCTTTAAAGTGACCTGCAACAACATCCACCTCACGATGATATGCTGCCATGAGTGGGTCCTTGGAATCCCAAGTGCCGGACACTTGTTGAGCCACCAGATCCGAGTCACCGAAGCACTTAACACGGCTTAGGTTCATCTCCTTAGCCATCCGAAGACCATGGAGTAAAGCCTCATATTCAGCTGCATTGTTAGTGTAAGGGAACATTAAACGGAGAACATAACAAAACTTATCACCTCGTGGGGAAGTTAATACGACTCCAGCCCCCGAGCCCTCCAATTGCCTGGACCCATCAAAATGAATAGTCCAATAAGTGTGATCCGGCTTCTCTTCTGGCGCTTGTAATTCTGTCCAATCATTGATGAAATCCACAAGTGCCTGAGATTTGATCGCCATTCGGGGTATGTATTTCAACCCGTGAGGCCCGAGCTGTATAGCCCACTTAGCAATCTGGCCAGTTGCTTCCCTGTTCTGGATTATATCTCCCAACGGAGCAGAGCTGACCACCATGATGGGATGACCTTGGAAATACTAAGCTTCCGGCCTGCCATAAAAACCCCATACACCAATTTTTGCCAATGCGGGTACCTCTGCTTGGACTCAATAAGTACCTCACTGATATAATAAATCGGCCGCTGAACCGGATATTCCTTTCCTGCCTCCTTGCGCTCCACCACAATAGCCACACTAACAGCCCGAGCGTTAGCTGCCACATATAGCAACAATGGTTCTTTGTCAACCGGAGCAGCGAGAATCGGTGGATTAGCTAGCTGCCGCTTTAAGTCTCCAAATGCTTCATTAGCGGCGTCACTCTAGACGAAGTTATCCGTTTTCTTCAGCATCTGATACAAAGGGATGGCTTTCTCGCCAAGGCGACTAACAAACCGGCTCAACGCGGCAATCCGGCCTGCCAGGCATTGAACATCATTGATACACTTCGGTTTAGCCAAGGAGGTGATGGCTTTGATCTTTTCCGGATTAGCTTCAATGCCCCTGTTAGACACCAAAAAGCCCAAGAGCTTGCCTGCAGGTACACCAAAGACGCACTTGGCCGGATTAAGCATCATTTTATAAACCCGCAGGTTATCAAAGGTTTCCTTCAAGTCATCAATCAATGTCTCCTTCTTCCTTGATTTTACCACAATATCATCCACATAGGCGTGAACATTACAGCCGATCTGTTTATGAAGACAATTTTGCACACACCGTTGATAAGTCGCCTGGGCACTCTTGAGCCCAATGGGCATGGACACATAGCAGAAGGCTCCAAAGGGTGTTATGAAGGCTGTCTTCTCCTGGTCCTTAACTGCCATTTTGATCTGATGATAACCAGAATATGCATCCAAAAAGCTTAAACGCTCGCAACCCGCCGTAGCATCAATAATTTGATCAATATGGGGAAGGGCAAAAGGATCTGCTAGACAAGCTTTGTTAAGATCTGTGTAGTGTACACACATACGCCAAGTGCCATTCTTCTTGAGGACCAGCACCAGATTAGCCAACCACTCAGGATGGAATACTTCAACGATAAATCCAGCCGCCAAGAGCTTGGCTACTTCTTCTCCAATAGCTTTGCGTCTTTCTTCATTGAACCGGCGGAGAAACTGCTTGACCGGTTTACACTTAGGATCAACATTGAGAGTGTGCTCAGCGAGTTCTCTCGGTACACCAGGCATGTCAGAAGGCTTCCATGCAAAGATGTCCCGATTCTCATGGATGAACTCGATGAGCGCGCTTTCCTATTTCGGATCCATGTTAGCGCTGATGCTAAACTGCTTGGACGAATCGCCAGGTACGAAGTCAACAAGCTTAGTCTCATCAGCCGATTTAAACTTCAGGGCCGGATCATGCTCTGTAGTTGGTTTGTTTAATGAAGTCATATCTGCCGGATCAACATTGTCTTTGTAAAACTTCAACTCTTCTGTTGCACAAACCGACTCAGCATAAGCCGCATCACCTTCTTCACACTCCAGAGCAATCTTGCGGCTCCCATGCACGGTTATAGTTCCCTTGTGACCCGGCATCTTGAGCTGCAAATAGACATAACAAGGCCGTGCCATAAACTTAGCATAAGCTGGTCGTCCAAATAGGGCATGGTACGGGCTGCTGATTTTCACCACTTCAAAGGTCAAGGTTTTTGATCTCGAGTCATGCTCGTCTCCAAAAGCCACCTCCAGAGCTATCTTACCAACAGGATATGCCGACTTACCAGGCACCACACCATGGAACACCGTATTGGACGGTTTAAGATTTTTATCTGTTAACCCCATGCGACGGAAAGTTTCATAATAAAGGATATTGATACTACTCCCTCCATCCATGAGTACCTTAGTGAACTTATAACCTCCCACCTCCGGTGCCACCACCAGAGCCAGATGACCCGGATTGTCAACCCGGGGTGGATGATCTTCTCTGCTCCACACAATCGGCTGCTCAGACCAGCGCAAATAACGGGGCACCGCCGGTTCAACAGCATTCACTGCCCTTTTATGGAGCTTCTGATCGCGCTTGTCCAAGCTAGTGGTAAAAACATGATACTGTCCGCTACTCAACTGCTTCGGGTTGCTCTGGTAACCCGACTGCTGCTGCTGCTGCTGATTGCCCTGATGATTATAGCCACCTTGACTACCCTGATTACCTTGATTGTTATGTCCACCCTGATTACCGTGAAAACCTGAACCGGAATTTCCTCCACCATAACCCGGCCCGTGAGACCCGGGGCCCGAACTGCCTCCTGGTCCATGATCATACCGGAAAGAATCAGAATTTTTAACTCTTGCATGATGTAACAATATTTCCAGAGGTGCGTGGACGGGTCCTCCTTCGTCCCATGCTTTGGACAGGGCTGGTTCAACAGATAAGACAAACGGTCTGGATTAGGACTTGGCCTTCCATCGCGCTGGGGCGGTTTACCCTTACGCCGCTGGCCCTTGTCACGTGTATTAGTGTTAGCCACAAAGTCTAAACCGTGGTCCGCTTTACGCTTGCCGCCGTTTCCATGACCCGCCGGGTTGTGGTGCTTCCCCTTGGCGTTGCCGCTCTTCTTTCCCTTCCCTGTCTTATCATCGTCAGACTCGGGATCCTTGGTACTATCAAAGTCGGCATACTTCACCAGTGCAGCCATGAGGGTTCCCATGTCATTACAATGACGTTTTAGGCGTCCCAACTTCAACTTCAGGGGTTCAAACCGGCAATTGCCTTCCCATGTTAAAACTGCGATGTCAGCGTTGATGCGGTCTGACGAATGCAAAATCTCTGAAACCAGGTGCACCCAATGGGTTGTTGACTCTCCTTCTTCCTGGACATAGGCAGCTAAGTCCACAATCGACATGGGATGCTTGCATGTATCCTTGAAATTCTGAATAAACCGGGCTCTCAACTCGGCCCATGACCTGATAGAATTAGCCGGTAAGCTCTTTAGCCAAGTGCGGGCCGTCCCTTCTAACATCATGGTGAAGTATTTCGCACATGCCGCATCATCCACATCCAGCATCTCCATGGCCATCTCATAGCTTTCGACCCATGTTTCAGGGGATAAATCGGCGGTGTAATTCGGCACCTTGCGCGGGCCCTTGAAATCCTTGGGCAGGCGCACATTGCGCAACGCTGGGACAAGACATGGCACTCCCAAAGAACTAGAGGTAACTCCTGGTTCCACTGATGTGGTTGGACGAACCGGAGTAATCTGACGGGCTTCATGCTGCGCCGCTAACTCGGCCTCTCTGTGTGCCCGAGCCCGGTCCACCACCTCCTGAGCATCACCAGCACCACCCGCTGGGTTATTGCCACGGGCGGATCACGGTTCCGCGCATTGCTTGACACTGCCGGTTCATCCATACGCCTGCTGTAACTCCGGCTTGGACGGGGAGTGGAATGAATCCGATCGCGACTGTATGAATAAGCCTCCTGTTGAACCAAAGCTGTCCAAAGAAGCTCCTTAACCCGACGCGTCTCGACCGCCGCCGGAGAATCGCCTTCGATCGGGATGGCCGCCAGCCGTGAAGCGGTTGCGACAATGCTGTCCATCGGGTTAGAGTAATGACCCGGTGGCGTGGGGACATGCGGTGCTACAATGTTGTTCTAACGAGGCGGATCCACCAAACATGGCTAAACCGGCGCTCCTGCTCCAAGTGCCTCCGCCCGGTTTACCACCGGCGGATTACTGGTCCCTGCTCCTGGGGTGTTAAAGAGATTTCTAGCGTCATAAACCGGCGGCAGGCGAGTTCGGTGCCTCCTCTTCAGGACTTCGTTCGACGCACTCTGATCCAGCATAATTCGGTAAGCTTGTGCATCCAAAGGGGCCCGCTCCACGGCTATCCTGGGTGATCTGATCTTTCACTTTCGCGATTTCCGCATTGTGCGCATCCTGATCCGCTGGGTTAACCTCCGCCATCAGTGTTGCCAACGCGTCAAACAAATCAGATAGAACCTGAGCTGGCGGTCGCACAGGGCTTCCTGCCCCGGCCGCTGCTGCCGCTGTCGATTCGGAAATCATTGCCGCTGCGGTCGAAGAGTGGAGCACCGGTTGCGTACCGGCCATGAAGATCGCAACCCGGTTTGGCAGATTAGAGGGGTCCGGAATACTGTCGCCATCGGAACAGCCCCCAATCCAGCCATCTTGTAACTGATATAACGACTCGGTCTCTCCGGTCGATGACTCGTCGCCGGAATAAACGACGGTCTCACCACCAGATTCCGATCTATCCTCATATTCCCCTCCATGGATAACTCCCACGAAGGCACGCTTCATGACAGGCTTGACCCGGGCAGATCTCGCACGCTGAGCCGTTTCGACGAGGTCGGTGCAGATGTCCGGCTCAGGGCCCGGTTCGCCGATCTTGCCAATGAAAACGTGTATGCCACCAAAGGGGACCCGGTACCCGTACTCGATTGAGCCGGCCTCGGGGCCCCAGCCTGCATCATCGATGTAGAGCTTGCCGCGACGACCCTTAGTCATCCGGCCCACAGCGTAACCCTTGAGTCCTTCGAAGTTGCCCTCCAAGAACTTGAAACCATCGTGCGATAGCCCCACGGTGGGCGCCAACTGTCGTGGTTTTGTCACGGCAGATGTCCTAGAGAAAGGACTTAGTCGTGGAGCCATCGCTACGGGTTAGCTTAAAGGGGTTAAAGCGGACAAGGGTCGCAAGAGAGTTTTATACTAGTTCGGCCCCTTACGATGAAGGTAAAAGCCTACGTCTAGGTGTGATGGAATTGATGGGGTATCGATGACCAGGGAGCGAATACGCTTTGCCTGAGTCTCGAGTTGTTGTTTGTTGTCCTTGAACCGCCGCCGGGTCGTCCCCTTATATACATGGGTTGACGCCCGTCGGTTTACAGAATCCTGAGGCCGGCTCATAATCGTGCCCGGCTCGGTCTCTGCTACTTCTACCTTACAATACAAGTTTAAATATCAATGCCGGTTTATGTCTACGGGCCTTAAACCGGCTTTGGGCCCTGGGCCTCCATAAAGCGTCACCGTCTGTCTTCATGGGCTTCAGATACAGATGAACTACTTATGGGGTTAACCCGGCCTCTCCTGGCCGGTTTACGCCCAGTGGTAATATCCCCAACAAGGATGGTAGCAAAAGGTCAGCAATAATGAATTCAGAGATGCAAAGTTGAATAAACGCTCAACGACTATACTGTGCTGGTCCTAGGCTAGATTGTGCTAGAGACACGAGCCTAGAACACTAACAAAATCACGGCGCTCCATGGAAATAAGGGGAAAACACACTCTGAATTTGTTCGCTCTTTTTTTTGCGCTCCTTTATTTTTACCGATAATCACTATAAAGGCGAGTGTCTCAAAACTCTTCCCAAGTCAAAATAACAGGATCGGCACGAAATTTTTTTGACAATTATTTTTTCCCAAATCAGGAAGCGACGACCAAAAAGTGCGACAAAAAGTCACTATGGTGGCAAGTGTCTCAAAACGCTCCCTGGGACCTAAAAACGGGATAGGGAAAAATATTTTCAATGAGCCATTTTTTTCAAAACCTACGCAGGCAAGGAAACACGAATCGGAAAAGAGATGGATCTCAAAAACAAACCTAATATGAATAGAACCCGGGTTGGTGGTGGTATATGGACTCGGAGCGATGGTGGTATATGGACTCTGATCGGTGGTGGTATATAGACTCGGATCGGTGGTGGTATATGGACTCCGAGGGGTGGTGGTATATGGACTCGGATCAGTGGTGGTATATGGACTAGAATCAGTGGTGGTATATGGACTCAGAGAGGTGGCGAATAAGCGGTGGTGGTATATCGAAGGGGCGATGATGATGGTGCGGCGGCGGCGGCGTGACAACTTATGACCAGAACTCGAAACTCTAAAAGACTAGACACTAAGACCAGCAACTTGACACGATGATGCAACCGCAAATTCAACAAAGCAAAATACTGAAAGACTATGCAAAGCCTCAGACTGGTTCAGATATGATGAACTAACCCTATTTTTTGTGGCTTTTTCATGGACTGTAGATATGAAGAACAGACTCGATCTAAACTACGAAAAATTGTAAAATCTCACCGAGCAACCTGGAAACCTGATACCACTTGATAGAGGCGAAGGTGTCCTGATGTTTCAATGAGATAGCAGTCATTTTCTATGGGAGACGACTTTGACGATCTGACTACGAACATGCGAAGATGTCGCGCCTTAGCAATCGCTAAACCAACTTCCGAGGGGTTGACCACGCCGGAGCATGATCAACCTGACCACGAGGGTCTATTTCCTGCGAGCAAACGAAGAACAAGCAAGAAACTGAGATTGCAATCTGGATATTGCGAATATAAGATGAAAGATTTATTGATCAAGATGGGGTTCTGTGACGTCTTGGTCTGGTCGTTGAACACAAACGAAGTACGCAAAGTTGCAGCTATGGAGAAGTTTTAATCTAAACAAAACCTAAAGTCTAAACGATGCCCTACGGGCTCTATATATGGAGGAAGAGGGGGAATTTCGTGTCCCTTGGAGGAGGGGGTCCAAAACCAACCCTAAATCTTGTTTCCCCACACATACGGACTCTAAAAACAGCCTATACTCAAGTATTTTGAAATTACATGGGCCTTGCCCAATAATAAGGTGAGGCATCACCTAGAATAGCCTCTGGACGAAATTTATGAAGTGACATCTTGTATATTTCGTCCAACGCTTCATGCACTCATTATGGTGGCTTCAAAGTCCTGAAATCATCACTTGTAACTCCGTTTTGGTTCCCCTTGTGCATGCCATCATCTCCATGCTTGAACTTGCTCCAAGGTTCATCTTTCTTGTCCAAGCTAGGCCCTTCATTTGTAAGCGAAACAAATGTATTCAATTTAGGCAGCATCATATTCTCATGAACATTGGAACCGTTACCAAGAAACGAAAGTACCTGATAATTCAATTGGCGTGCGCGAGCTCTAGTAATTGGTCCAATATGTATAGCAGCAGGGGCTGTGAGTGTGACAATGGTATTGATGTCCTCATCAGTAGGCTCACAAGTCAGCCTTCAAATATGGTGGGTCCCACCTAGCAGCTGGGGTATTCATTTTTTTGTGCGTAATAAGGAGGCACTTCCTTGCGTTCGAAGATAAAGCTGGTGGGTCCGAGCTGTCAGCGGGCGGAATATTTTTTCCAGAAATACAGAGGCCCTTCCGGTGGGTCCCCACTGTCAGGTGAAAGAATCATTGTTTTGGGCGTAATAAGGAGCCACTTCCTTGCTGCGGCCATGGACCCTGCTGTCAGCCTCTCCACGTATAGTCCTCTTCCGATGGAAGTCACTCCTTGACCACGTTGACCACGCCGCGTCGAGAGCACCAAGGCGGGGACGATGGCGAGGCCTAGGAAGGGAATGGCAGGAGTCGGGGAAGACTCGGCAGTTGTTTCCCATGAGGAGGGGAGTACCAGGGTTTACTACTTCGGCTGCAGTGTGAGGCTGCCGTCGCCCGAGAATAACAGGAGGTCTGTGTGAGTAGAGGGATGGCTAGGCCAGCGATGGGAGTACGATGGGGCGGTGAGGCCTACGCGGCAGCACAGCCGACCATGAGAGGTGGGAGCAGGCAGTCCCGCCGGCGCTTGTTTGAGCGGCTGGAGCAGGAAGAGCAGAGATTAAAGAAGCACGACGACCGTTGGATGGACATCCAACAGTCACTGCTCTCGTGTGTTGACTAAGTTGGCACTGCGTTGCGTGTGCGTCAACCTTTTTTTAGGAAAGTGTATGAGTCAACTTATAGTAGGCGCACAAGTCAGCCTCAAATCTATGGAAAACAGCATATAGCCCATCTGCCATTATTTCTAATAATTTACAGCCCATTTGCTAATTCTTAAGGATTTTTTGGAGTCCATATTCTTTTTGTTAGCATTACAGCCCATATTGTGGCCATGGTTAAAAAGTTATACGAAATTTTGCATATTTTGGTGCGGTCCCAACTGTTTTTAATCCCGAAATTTCGAGTCACATTCAAACTAATTTGAAAAATAAATTCATATCAATATAAAATCCAAATAATTTTCCACGCATAAAAATCAATGGAATTTTAAAATCTTGAAATGAAAAAAAAGAAATTTGAAACTAATTGCCGGTTTGATGTGTTTTAAAAATGTACAACCCATTTCTCATTACTGATAGCCCATTTTCTGGGCAAGCCGAATGAAACTCTCCTCGTCTTAAAGATTTGCAGCCCAGCAGGGCTGACAAAGCAAGTAGGCCTCGGTTGGGAATTCTACAAAAGAACAAAAAAACTGGGCTAGCCATTTTCAGAAACGAAAAAAACTACTGGGCTGGTCTTGTGGTAAACATAAAATAAAAGGCTCGCTAGACAGGCCAGAGTGCCCCGCACAGCCCAGTTGACACCCTGCTTCCGTCTCAAAAGCAAGAAGAACTGGGCGAGCTGCTGGGTCCCTGGTGTCAGCCACTCGTTGTGCAATTCTCTTGTTTATTGACTACGTTGACAATGGCATGGGACCTAGACGTCAGAAATCCATTAGGAGGAACCATTTTTTTTGGCTTGAAATAAGGAGGCACTTGCTTGCATACTACCATGACCCTGGTGGGTCCCTGCTATCATCCTCTCCACGTACAATCATCTCATGATTGTGTACGTGTCAACCTAGTAGGCCCACAAGTTAGACTCTAAACCTGTGGCGGACAAATACAACTCATTTAAAAAAATAAAAGCCAATTCCATACGTTCAAATGGAAAGTTCAACATTCAGAGCAAAGTAACAGGTCTGATCCAGATATAGAGTACCGAACTTCCACGTTGACAACCATCATAGCCAGGTTAACTATCTACTCCCACAAATATTCTAGTAGTGTACAAGTACTAACTTACTCTTAGCTAACTAGACGATGCCGGCAGCCATCTGTGGTACACACTAAACGCCGGCACCGACGTCCTCCTCCTCGCCTCGGACTTGCCAGAGGTGCGATAGGGCGCAATGCTCGCACATGTTGGCCCTTTCCATGATAGCGTGGTCCACCGAAGCTTCGGCTTCTAAGCGGGAAACCCACTTGACGAGCTGGTAGTAAAATTCGGCGTTGCGAATGCGTGCATGCCCGACAGCCTCCAGGGCTATTTGTCGGGCGCCGGCCTCCACATAGTCAGCCCTGCTGTGTGCGCTCTGCTCGCGACTCAGAGTGTCGGTGCGCTGCTGCTCCATGCCCCGCTGGCGGCACAAATCGGTGATACGCTGCACCTCCGCCAGGCGGTCGCTGCTCCTCATACTCTGCATTGCCATCTAAAGATTGATAGAATGCCTCCTCCCTCCGTTTGCCTTCCGGTGAAAAACCGAACACTAGTTCCGGTGGTGACCGCCTCCAGCGTTGCCTATTGCGGACGTGTGGGGGCATGACGGACGTGGGGAGAGCGAGGGCATGTGGCGAGCAACGTCGGGTCGGTGGGGGCTTATGAGGATAGGGCGAGTTGGGTGATGGTGCCACCGGAGAACGCCAGGAACTAGTAATTATAGGCGAAAGGTAGGTGAACCAGCGTGTCGCGAGAAACGCGACGATCATCGTGGTCATCAGAATACAATGCATACGCAGACATGGCTTAGCGCACTAGCTTGCCGTGGAAAACTAGAAAAATTGAAATTATGACTATGCCGTTCCGTCCCGTCCTGTTAGTGGTGCGCCCCGTCCGTGCTGGGTGGCACGTCGGCATGACGGTCAAATGAGTGCGCTCGGTTCATCCAAATGAGGTACGTGTGTGATCCGTTGGTTAATCGCGTAGGATCGAGTCGGTCGGATAGTGTACATGTAGGATCGCAATAGCTGATGAACGTTCGCTGGGAGATAAGGCATTTGCGAATGTTTTTGCTGGCAGTTTCTTCAGATTCGCATGTTTCTTCAGCACAACATGTTAGTTTCTTCAGAGGTAGGCATTTTTATCCAAAAAACTGCCACCTTTGGATCTTGTGTCGCAACTAAAACTGCCAGGAGCGTATTAGTCGGCTAGCTAGTGATCGATCAGTAACTTGTAAACACTGAGCAGACAGAAATAAGGAACTGCTAGTAACTAGTACACTGAGCACACATAAATAAGGATCATGTTGTGCACAGTAGTAAGAGCCGATCCGTTCAAAATGTTCACACGAGACTTACAGGCCTGGCATTGTAATATGTGCACATTAGTAGCCCAAATTCACTACCAACTAATACGATTCCCATACATAAGATCAACATGTTAATGCATCTCAATGATTCACAGATCATATACAAATATGTAGCTCCAAAAGCAAAGATCTAGAAAAAACATCTTTTCTTGCTACTAACATGGATGCTTCTCTGGGCCAACATTCAGTACAGAGTGAAAGACAAATTTGTTTGTGAAGTATACAATTCCTCTTGCAAACGTAAGTGGTTTCACCAACAGCTGGAACCATGAGAATGAACCGCACATGATGGAGGAACATCCATTGCAATATGATTTGGTCTTCTCTCGATCACAAGGCGAGACTATTTTCGGAATACAAACTTTAACTTAGGCAAAATGATGCCCATTGTATAATCAGACCAAAGCAATGAAGCACCTGGTGTTGGCCAATAAATAGTACAGTACTGCTTTTGTGCAGTCCATGAAGTGACTATCCAATCTTTATGTGTCTATTTTCAAATGGCACTGCAAGCAGTGACTATACTATTCTCTTGTGCAGTTCCACCAAAATTGAGATCATTTTGTTTGTTTGCCAAATAGCAACGGGCAAACATCTATCTGCACAAATATGAAGCAGCTAGTAAACATATACCGCACCTTGTATTTTCGGTTTAAACACGTCTCTTCTAGTCGTTTCCCCTTACCATCTGTCATGTTTTGCACTAGACAATTTGATACTGTCATGCTTTACCCTGGACAATTTCGTACTGAATTGATTTGCTGGTACAGAGCAGAAATATAGCGCCTATTCTTCATCAGACCAAGGATATCCATGTCCTGCACCTCCAATGTAGGTCCACCCTGCCAATAAATTCACATGCAAACCACTAATATTACTATCTAATGACAGTACAAAAATTGTAGCAAGATAGTAGCAAACCATGTCCCTTCGTAATGAACAGCTCATAGTGCCACCAATTGGATATACCGGTTTGGAAGAAAACATGCTCATAATGTTGAACCATTTGGACTTTTTGTGCAGTTCCACTAAAATCGAGCATCCCTGTTTGCACAGATATTGAAAGTGTGATTATATAAAAGTGGCACTAGTTGAAGCATAGACCCACAAATATAAGCATTCCAATTTCTTAATGGGAAAAGGTAGCAAGACTGTTTCTAACCACCTTTTTGAAGGAATAAATAAGGCAACATCGGCTAATGTCAAGAAGGCCAACATAGTATTTTCTGAAAGATTGAGCCATTCCTGACCTTTCCTCTTCTTTTAAGCATATTTTGTGCAGTTCAACTAAAATAAAACGCCATCACCACCTTGACAATTCAGTGACACTGTACAAAAAGCAATGACTTACCATTACATCATGATGTCAGGTATGTGATCGACAGGCACTAGAGACAAACATGCAGACCTCCTCCGATAACATAATGAACATTAATTTTAACAAAGGTGTGACTAGCTTTACCGGCATAATTTGAGTGAACTATACACCCTATGTTCCTTAATATAAGTCGTTTTCGTAGTTCAATTTAAAGTACCCAAACGTCTAGTATTTAGAGAAACGGGTACTAGTTTTCTTGAGCCCATATCAGGGAAAGCTTGCCAGACCTTATATATGTCCATACACTAATGCAACACCATTCGAATAGTACAAATATACACTAATCCAGTGGCTAGTGCAACAGTAGAGTTGTTTTCTTATTACGAGGTACAGTACAATGGTTTTACTGAACAGATTTCCATAAGCTAAGCACTGGAAGATTTCTATAAGCATTAACTATACAAAATGTAAAGGTAACAAGTTTCAGCATTGGTATACTAGCTGTGCAACACCATTAAACCAAATACAAAAGTCTAAAGGTAACTAGCATTATTAACTAATGACAATATAAAAAAATTGCAAACCATGTACCTTCAAGGTAAATATCATTTCGAACTCGAGGGGACTTGAAAAATTTGCTATCCCAATCTTGATAATCGACCAAACATAAAAACTTGATCACCTGAATCAAGAAAACGGTCGGAGGAGGAGGTGCCCACTCTTGACCATTCCTCTTCTCTTCATAAATTTTTCTGCAGTTTAACCAAAATAAAATGACATCAGCGCCTTGGCATTTTGATGCGGAGCATCCTACGAACATCACCATGTCAAGAGTCCATTTGGCAAGTGACACGTGCGACACCTACTTCACATACACAAAGGTGAATCATCTCCTTTACACGTGCTCACTTGACCCTCTCGAGGATGGTATACTACTTGACTCTCCTTCCGTGTGCATACATAGGTATTGTCGGAACATCACGGATGTCGAGGAGGAGTGCGAGCGCAAGTGTACGTCTACACCATTCGCGAGGGAAGCATGGAAGAGAAGAAGGAAGAAAGGAGAAGAAGACGGAGCAGCTGCTGAAGCTAGCCCGGACGTCCGGACCGCCGTCCGGATCATTCGGACCCAGCCGGATCATCCGGGTCCCCTTCCGGATCATCCGGGTAACTGCGCTGAGGACACCCGAAGGCTTCCACCGAAGCCGGATCATCCGGGACTCCGTCCGGATCATCCGGACCCCCGACGCCCGGATCATCCGGGACCTCGTCCGGATCATCCGGCCTTGCCTACGCGCATGACTCGGGCCGAGGCCCATGTACCCATTCTGCCCCCTCACTTACCCCTTCGTGGCTTAGACTATAAATGGACCTCCTCCACCTCCTTTCTAGGGTTAGCAAAGTGATAGCTCATTTGATAGAGAGCTTTGCTCCTTGTACCACTCTACTCTTGAGAGAGAGAGAGACCACCACTCCCATGGAGTTCAAGACCTCCATGTGAGAAGATCATGCGGGATATATCGATCAAGACCCCCTCTTGGGCGCCCCCCTTCAAGACCTCCTCATGGAGATGAACCTTACCTTGTATCTTTCCTTTTGTTGTTCATGTACCTTGTGGATCTTGTGTGTTTGATTGTCTAGTGGATGTGGGATTGGACTTGTTCTTAAGTGTTTCCCCTTGTGATTTCTCTCCGTTCTTCCCCGTGTTCTTCGTGTTCTTCGAGGGATCTCGCTCCTTTCGTGAAAGATCGGCCATCTAGGGTTCCACCCTACATCATCTTGGATCAGAGCCTAGGTTGATCACGATTTCGGAGCCTCCCCGTTGTGTTTTCTAGCCTAATTTTGTTGATTTTGTCCTAAATTCGAAAATCCCCACCAAAAATAGCCCCAATTTTTTTGTGATTTGTGACCTTTGATGATGTTTTGTTGATTTTGATCCATGGATTTGCTTGGTTTCGAGTGGGTCTAGCATCTCCCCAAGTTTCCCACCTTCCATGCACAAAATCTCCTCAAATTTGCCCCGAAAATCCCCCATTTCCGCCCAAAAATTCATCCCCGAGAGGAAATCCCGAGCAGTTTGACTTGCCCGGATCATCCGGACCTTCTCCCAGATCATCCGGACACCTCCCGGATAAGCTGGACCCTCCCTCGGACGTCCGGATAATCTAGACACCCGAATACCCGTACCGGAGCTGACGAACCCGGATCATCCGGAAGTACTCCCGGATCATCCGAACCAAGCCCGAATCATCCGGACCTCCTCCCGGATGTCCGGTTAACCCTGACACTGACTCGGACAGATTTTTGTTTTGGTCATAACTAATTCATCCGGAGTCCGTTTTTGACGTTCTTTAGCTCATTTTGAAACTCTTGACATCCCCCTTCCCACAAAAATACCACCAACATCACTTGACTCCATCAAATTTTTGGAAGTTTGGCATCTTTGCCTAGGGCCACCACCATATCATCCACTACACCACCACTGACTTCCGCAACCTAACCCATTTTGATTCCCATCGCATACGTGGTTGCTTGAGTAGTGATTCGGGTCTCCTAAGGTGTTTCGGCTACTTAGGGACGGTTGCTTATTCATCAACCACCACCAATACTTCCGCATAGGCTTGCCCACCATATACTTCCGCCACATCAACTTAACCCAATTTTGTTTGTGTTGTGAGTTGTGTCTCCTAAGGTGTTTCGGCTACTTAGGGACCGTGCTTTCAACTCCGACACCGTGTATAGTCCACCACCATAACCTCCACTTCCGCATTGCCTAGTGCAACACCACCGCTTTCCGCTACCACCATTTGACATTTGTCCTTGAGATTTTGAGTTGTGGTTTTTCCGTTTCCTAAGGTGTTTCAGCTACTTAGGGACGAGTCTCCATCATCTTGGTATCGACATCAAGAACACCGCCACTCATCATCACAACGGACGGTAACCTCGACGACATCAGTGTATATTCCCTTGCAATTGCATTGATAACCCCTAGCCATTTTGCGTCACTTGCCTATCGAGACTAGCCATTTGAGTATTGCCGGCAACGTTACTTGTGCACATTAGTGATCCACCCTTCCATTGCATACATACCATATCGTCTTGGTATCATATCATCCCTTGTGTCGCAAGATTGTTCCCGCATATACACAATTGCTATCTTGGTTTGTGCATTTCGCATTGCGGCCAAATCAAAAAAAAGGAAAAAAAAAGAATAAGCTTTTAAGCAAAAAGAGAGAGCAAAGAAGCTTGTAAGCAAGTGCCATAGCATCATACCGCATTGTATAAGATTGTCATATCCGATCATCTTGGATCATACCACCGGAACATCATACATATATAGCATACTTGGAATAGCAAGTTGATACATTTTGCATCTTATAGGTTGTGCACAAGTGTCGTATCCGCCTATAGAGCAATCGTGCTAGCATCTCTCTTGAGTTGTGCAACACGAGCGTTTTCCGTGGATTCCACATTTTGAGCTCATTCCTTGGTTGCACGACCCCATTTATCTATCCGTGTGTGCGTTTCCGTGTGCCATTCTTTGCTATTGGTCTACTTGTTTCACTTGCGAATTTGTGAATCTCTTTCAACATTATTGATTCTTGCTAACATTTTGCATCAAATTTTTGTGCCACTATCCTCATCGAGCCACTCCATAAGCTTTACTTGATAGGTGTGAGTGAACAAGTCCGGTACCAATTCCACTATTCTTTCCTCTCACATTGAGTGAAACGGGATACATCCTCAACTTTGGGAAAAGGTAACTTGGTATTGTTTATCTCATTTCCTACTCACCTCTACTCGAGTCTTGTGATGGATAGGCAAGGCATTTCACCTTCGGTATACAACAACAACGACGAGTTCGATGCCACGAACAACTCCAATGATGCCAAGATGCAAGCTCAAATGGAGGACATCAAAGCCCTCATCAAGTCCTACAAGAGATCTTCCTCATCTTCGAGAAGACGCTCTAGTGCACATGCTTCCGAGCTACCATCTCCGGCAAGATCACATCGGCATCGACACCAACACCGACAAGAACGTGAAGGTCAAGGGCTCAACACCAACAACCGCTCAACGACTTCACCATCTCTCTTGGCATCTTCGCCAAGCGACTTCAAGGCATCTTTGCCTACGGACATACGGCATCTTCGCCAACAAGGACCCCAAGACTACGCTCAAGAGAAGCTCCCCAAGCTCAAGTCCGCGACTTCCACGAGCTACTACGACCTCGACACCGACCACGAGATTCCTTTCTATGGGACTCTAGAACCCGAGGAGTATCTCGAGTGGGAGCGTTTGATGGACGACTACCTCAAGCTACATCAAGTTCCTCCCGAAGATCAAGTGAAGTGCGCCACAAGAAACTTCCACGACTACGCCTCGACATGGTGGCTTCACACACCTTCGGCGAGCCACGACATGAGTTGGCCCAAGACGAAGAGAGCTTTGCGGCGAGAGTTTGTGCCTCCAACCTACACGGAACAACTTCTACACCAATTGGAGAACACCATCCAAGGATCCAAGTCCATCGACGAGTATTTCAAGGAGATGAAGATTGCCTTGCGACAAGCCGGAGTGGACGACCCCATGTCGATGAAGTTCCACTTCATGATGGGATTGCACAATGACATCTCCAAGATAATCTTCCTCGAGAACTACAAGTCCCTCGACGACAACTACATTGGTGCTCTCAAGGCGGAACAAGAACTCATGAAGGCCAAGGCTTCTCCACCCCAAGCACACTTCTCGAAGACCAAGCTCCAAGAAGGCGAGCATGAGGATAGTACCACCAAGATGTCCAAGCCCGATGAGCTCCAAGACGATGCTCCCAAGTTCGACTTCACAGCCATCCCTCTTTGTGGCATTGATGATGCCGAGTCCTCCACGACTCTTTTTCAAGACGGTGCGGCGACGAGTACGACTACGGAGACCTTCAAGGACCAAGCTTTGGAGGCGTGTGACATGGTGACGAGCAAGGATGATGCTTCCATCTTAGGAGGCGAGAGTGATGTTGTGCCATCTTCGGCCTTCATCCATGACGTCGACGACGAGATGGTTGAGCATGGGATTTTCCCTTCGACCACGGCGACGTATGATGACTTGAGTGACTTGTGCCACCATATTGAGAGTGAGAGTGACTTCACCACTAGCTCCATATACGATGTGTTGCCCCAATTCCCATGCGAGGAGAGCCACAACCCCCACCATTTGAGTGAGATGAGTGACTCCACCATATGTGAGTTTGAGTGCACCTAGCTTGAGGGAGTGAGTGAGCCACCACATAGAGAGAGTGAGGCCATTTGCATTTCTAACAACTTGACCTCTACCTCTATTGTGTCTTCTCATTTGGTGCTAGGTCTCATATATGATGATGCGCCGATCCTCGACGACTTCGTCCTCCCTTTGGACAAGACGATGGCCATGGTGGAATATGATGCACCCCCCACATGGTTCCATCATGATGAAGATGGCCACCATTTGGTCTTTCCCACCTCACCTACACCACTTGAGTGGAATGAACAAGGTAACATAGGTGAAGGTGATGCTCTAGTCCCACTAGTGGACATTCTTGACATTGATTGCTTGCATGATGTTGATCAACCTATTACCATGCCTCATGCTAGTGCGACTTCCCCATGTGATGATTTGCCCATTTATGATGAGTTTGATGATTACCATGTGGAGTCTATTATTTGTGAGGCCATGTAACATAGGATTTCTTGTGACAATTCTTTAGGTCACATCATGTTTGACAATCCGCTTGACTTGTCATATGCTATGAATGAGATCAACCATATTCTTATTTGCAATCTCATCGTAGTGACTATGCATATGCCATTAAAATGCACCCAATTTGCACTTATGGCATAGATGACAACCCCATGGTTATTGGCATTTGTTTTTCTTGTGATGATATTGATATGCTCCCTTTGCATCATTTATCTCATATGCCATTCCATGACCACCTAGCTTTGGATATGCATTGTTTTGGATGTTGTCCATTTTCTCCATGTGATGTTTACAATATTGCTCATGAGGAGACCCCCATAGTTTCCTCATACATTTTAGGAGATTTTGCTTCATCATATCCATTGCATGATCCCAATACTTGTGTGCACAATATGCTTCCCATGAATGAAAATGCTATTGTTGTGCCATATAATTGTATGCTCAATTTGCATCCCCATCGTGTCATACATAATACCTATTCTTTCATGATGGATGACATGTTCTTATACCATGCATCAAATTTCTTTGAGCAATGCTTATCTTGTGCTAACTCACACATGCACATACACATCATGATGGATGATGTGTACATTTACCACATACACAATTTCTTTCGTTTGTGTATTTGTTGTGTAGGATACTTGGACTTCGTGTCGACTTCCACTTCACGTGAGTTGACCATTCGAGCTTTTGAGAGCGAACCACCTTCTACCACGACAATTCTACATCGCACTTGCTTGTGCTTCGGCATTGTGAAGGACGCACAAGGACATGCTTTCAAGGTGATATCCTTCTCTTTTGAGAACCCCCAAACCATGAGCTTGGATATTATGGATCATACTACTTGTGTTGCTTGCTCCATTAGACTTCTTGGTCATCTTGGACCACTTGATTATGCACATGTTAGAGATCTTGCTTGCCATTTCAACATTCCCATGCCTCATGATATATATGCCTTGTGTGTTGCATCCAATTCTTGGATTACTTGTTCCTATCACATGTTTGGTTGCAACAATGTCATCACTTCACATATGCTATGTCCCATTGATTGCTACATGATTGACTTGATCGCCTCACACATGATGAACAATTGCTCTTTCCATTGTGTTGAGTGCCACGATATCTCCACTACACCCTATGCACATTATGCTAGGATGGTCTTGCACTTGCCCCATGTGTTTAGACATATCATTATATTTGGTGTTGTGAATGACTCCTATGCCTACCATAGACCATTTGTCGAGCGCTTTATGCATGATCGCTATGACCGTGAGATTGATGCTTCTTCTCTTGTTACACATATTTGCATCACTACCTCACATTTACATGCTTCTTTCCATGATGTCCTTCTTTGTGCTCAATTTATGTGCTTACATGCCATGTCACAATCCTTTGTCACACCATATGCTATGCTTGATGACGACACTTGTTGGGTGAATCACCACTTGAATGCTTGGTTTTGCACTAACGCTAACCACATTTGTTTTTCCAAGTGTTTGTTGTCTTTGCTCCTTTTGAAGGAATCCCAAGACGGTGCGACATTGGAGAGTGCCCATTTCGAGCTTCAAGATGATGACAACTTGGTGATCGACCACTTCTACACGGCGACGCCATCTCTTTCCCATGGTGATTTGGATTTTGATCCGAGGTCGGGTCTTTCCCAAGGGGGAGGGGATGATGCGGAGCATCCTACGGACATCACCATGTCAAGAGTCCATTTGGCAAGTGACACGTGCGACATCTACTTCACATACACAAAGGTGAATCATCTCCTCATCTCCTTTACACGTGCTCACTTGACCCTCTCGAGGATGGTATACTACTTGACACTCCTTCCGTGTGCATGCATAGGTATTGTCGGAACATCATGGATGTCGAGGAGGAGTGCGAGCGCAAGTGTACGTCTACACCATTCGCGAGGGAAGCATGGAAGAGAAGAAGGAAGAAAGGAGAAGACGGAGCAGCTGCTGAAGCTAGCCCGGACGTCCGGACCGCCGTCCGGATCATCTGGACCCAGCCGGATCATCCGGGTCCCCTTCCGGATCATCCGGATAACTGCGCTGAGGACACCCGAAGGCTTCCACCGAAGCCGGGTCATCCGGGACTCCGTCCGGATCATCCGGACCCCCGACGCCCGGATCATCCGGGACCCCGTCCGGATCATCCGGACTTGCCTATGCGCATGAGTCGGGCCGAGGCCCATGTACCCATTCTGCCCCCTCACTTACCCCTTCGTGGCTTAGACTATAAATAGACCTCCTCCACCTCCTTTCTAGGGTTAGCAAAGTGATAGCTCATTTGATAGGGAGCTTTGCTCCTTGTACCACTCTACTCTTGAGAGAGAGAGAGAGACCACCACTACCATGGAGTTCAAGACCTCCATGTGAGAAGATCCTGCGGGATATATCGATCAAGACCCCCTCTTGGGCGGCCCCCTTCAAGACCTCCTCATGGAGATGAACCTTACCTTGTATCTTTCCCTTTGTTGTTCATGTACCTTGTGGATCTTGTGTGTTTGATTGTCTAGTGGATGTGTGATTGGACTTGTTCTTGAGTGTTTCCCCTTGTGATTTCTCTCCGTTCTTCCCCGTGTTCTTCGTGTGCTTCGAGGGATCTCGCTCCTTTCGTGAAAGATCGGCCATCTAGGGTTCCACTCTACATCACATTTTAGTGACATTGTACAAAAATATTGACTTATCTATAAGCATTAACATTGCAAAAATCTAAAGGTAGTAACATGTTTCATCATTGGTATACTGGTTGTGATGTAGCGTAGAACCCTAGCGGCCCGATCTTTCACGAAAGGAGGGATCCTACGAAGAACACGAGGGGAAGCACGAGGGGAAACACAAGAGGAATCACTCAAACCAACAAGATTCGATTACACATGTGCTAGATCCTTGAAACACAAAGAGACACACGATCCATATCCAACAAAGGACGATACAAGAGGAAACTAGTTCATCTCCGTGAGGAGGCCTTGAGGGGGGTCTTCCCGTAATGGGTCTTGAATCCGCTTGGGGGATCTTCTCCGAAGAGGTCGTGAACTCCAATGGAGAAGTAACCAAGTGGATGAGCAAAGCTCTATCTCTCAAATGAGCTATCACATTGCTAACCCTAGAAAGATGGAGGAGGAGGTCTATTTATAGTCTAGAGTCACGAAAGGGTAAGTGGGCTTCGGCCCAACACACGGTCGACACACATGCGTCGGACGTCCGGAGGCTCGCGGGGGATCGAACGTCCGGCTAGGGTCGGTCGTCCGATGTTTTGGCTTTGTTGGGGCTTGGTCGGTCGTTCGGTCGGGGTCGGACGTCCGAGGCGTCATTCGTCCGGAGGCTTCCATACTTCCAAAGTTTTGGTGCTGTGGTGGAGGTGCCGGTCGTCCGGAAGGGCTCGGTCGTCCGGGCGCTGGGAGGTGTCGGTCGTCCGACGAGCATCGGTCGTCCGATCGCTGTAGCGTTCGCTGGCAGGGACTTGTCCGGCTGGCTGGAGCTTCAGGCATCGGTCGTCCAGTCGTGGTCGGTCGTCCGACGGCTGGAGACCTCAAGGCTCCTTTTTCTTCCCGTTCCTTGTACTTGGTGTCCTCGCTGTCTTGTCCGTTGGGTGTAGCTGCTCCATGGCCTTCCTCCAAGTACCTGATCATGCATAGGGTCTCCGCTTGAGGTAGTAGCCATGTCCCATATGTAGAAAGTGGTAGTTCGGAGAGGAGCGAGTTCACCTTGTCTTTGATAGCCTTTGCTCGAGCTCTTGTCATTGGTCCAAGTGGTGTCGTGGGAGATGTAGGTAGGTCCATGGGGATGACCTTGGGATGCTCCGCATCAGGCTGTGCAATAGCATTAGAATGCCTTAGCTAAAAATCTTTAACACATCCACAATCAACAACTAACCCTGAAATAATCCAGTGACATTAAATGGCATTGCTTAAATTTATCGATGGCATTAGACTGAGTGCGGCAATAGTTAAATGTGGCATCACTTTAGAAGTAGCATTGCTTGACTTTACCGCTTGCGTTATACTAACAACAAAAAAGTGGCAATAAGAGCATGGGGGGCCCATTCGGACAGTGAGCGCACCAGTACAATGTACCTCCACGGATGCATAGAGTGGTGAGGGGGGGATGGTTGCCCAAAGCAACAAATATCCATGCAGCATATGTGGATTACGTCCCATTTTTGTTCTCTTTACCCACCTTTTTCCTATGTGAGGACAACAAACCGATCGACCTGGTCATTCTCTATTGCGTTGTCATGCCTTTCTACCCTTTTTCAACCAAGAGACACGAGACTCGTTCCTTAGCTACTGATTTTCCCCTTTTCAACCTAGATGCTGGTTCGATGCCTAGTCTCTTCGACAGTACTTTCTCCCTTCCTTCCCTTATTCAACCCAGACATTGATTAGTCTGTATGAAGTAAGGTTTCCTTTAATAGTGCAAATTAAGGTTTTCCTCTGTGTGACCAGCAGAGCAGAGGATATCAAATTGGGGAAATGGTGGAGTGGAAAAAGAGCCACATGCAGCGACGTGGCAGATGGGGCAATAGAACAAGGGTATGGTTTGAAAAGAGGTAGCATACCCGAGGGTCGGCGAGAAGTGGCTTCGCTTGTGGTCATCGTCCTCCGCACACACTACGACAGCGAGCTTGGGGACGGAGGCCATCACGCGCCGGCGCTATGTCTGGGAGGACGCCCTTGTCATCAGTGTGTGACCTCGCTCGTCAACAACGAGTGTGTCAACGCTACATGTCCTTTTCTTCCCCGTGGATCTGTGACCATCAGTGAGGAGGGAGAGATACGGGCACCACCGTCTTTTTTAGATCTACAAAGAGGGTGATAGTGTGAGAAGCAAGTGGGCAGCCCTTAGCAAGCAAGCGCTGAAGCTCCAGCCTTTATATCTTTTTTGATACTAGTACTAGAGGTGGAGTAGTGGTAGAGTAGTTTATATTTTCTCTGCATAGAGTACCAGTTAGTCGTGCTTCAAAACTGAACAACATGCTATGAAAAAAATAAAGTCGAGAAATAATGCGGCACCTTGGGCCAATGCGGCCAGATCACATTTTGCATGAGAAATGACACACCATGTTTCGTTGACATGTGGTCCCGTTCCAACATGTCAGTGAGACGACGGCGAGTCCCTTTGTAAATTTTCCGAATGGACGTCTATGTAGGCTGGGGCGCCTCTTCCTGTACCGTGGCAACCGTCCATCACCTCTTCGCCTTTCCCTCTCGATTTCGAACTGCTGTCGCACGCTCTTCCTCCCTCCATTTGCCTTCACCCTAGATGTAGGGTAGAACCCTAGATGCCCGATCTTTCACGAAATGGAGGGGATCCTGTGAAGAACATGAAGAACACAAGGGGAAAACACGAGGGGAAATGAGAGTAATCACTCAAATCAACAAGAAATGGTCACACATGTGCTAGATCCATGGACAATACGAGTGATACACTATGCAAACGCAACAAGGGACAATACAAGAGGTAACTAGTTCATCTCCGTGAGGAGGCCTTGAGGGGGTCTTCCCGTGAGGGGTCTTGACTCCACTTGGGGGATCTTCTCCGTAGAGGTCGTGATCTCCTATGGATAAGGTATCAAGTGGATGAGCAAAGCTCTATCTCTCAAATGAGATAATCCTTTGCTGTCCCTAATTCGGAGCTAGGGGACGAGTACTTATAGTCCAAGGGGTAAGTTGGGGGTTACATGTGTCGTTGACCTTTTACTGCTCGCAGGCAGACTGGTTGTACTGGATATGTGAGCGGTTGTACCGCTAGGAGCTCAGGTACCGTTTGTACCGGTGGTAGGGCCGGTTGAACCGGTCTTGCTGTAGTTGCCGGGGTAACCGGGCTGTACCCGTCTTGTGCCGCTCGTTCACAGAAGCTGGAGCGGTAGTTGGGCGGTTGTACCTCTCAACTGGTAGTTGCACGGTGGTTGGGCGGTTGTACCTCTATCTTTGCGCTGGAAAAATCCCTCTCCATGCTCTTGGTGTCCATCTTGCACCATTCCTTCTCCTTGGTTGATTCCTTGGTTCCTAATCACACAAAGCATCTCCGTTTGAGGTAGTAGCCATGTCTCAAGTGGGTCAAAGGGGAGTTCAACAAGGAGAGAGTTAACCTCGTTCTCGATAGCCCTTGCTCGAGCTTGTGTCATCGGTCCATGTGGTGTCTTGGGAGACGAACGTAGGTCCATGGGGATGACCGTAGGATGCTCCGCATCATCTCTCCCCACCCCTTGGGAAAGATTCGACCTCGGATCGAAAACCTCATCACCATGGTAGGGAGAGAGATCCTTGACGTTGAATATGTCGCTTACGGAGTACTTGTCGCGTGGGATGTCGATCTTGTAGGCATTGTTGTTGTAACATTCTAGCACCTTGAAGGGTCCGTCGGGTCTAGGTAGAAGCTTGGACTTGCATTCGTTGGGGAAGTGGTCCTTGCGAAGGTGTAGCCACACAAGATCTCTGGTGTTGAATATTATGGGGTTCTTGTTAGTGTTGATCTTGGTCGCGAGGCGTTGTACTTGGTGCTCGATGGTGTGCCTTGTATCTTCATGCACCTTCTTGAGATATTTCGCTCGTGCACTCGCATCCTTGTAGAGGCGCTCTTGTAGTTGTAGAGGTAGAATGTCCAATGGGGACAACAGATTGAAACAGTAGACGACCTCGAAGGGGGACTTGTCGGTAGTCGAATGTCTTGCGCGATTGTAGGAGTACTCGGCGATGGGTAGACACTCCTCCCACTCCTTGATGTTCCTCTTGATCAACACGCTTAGGAGAGTAGATAGCGTCCGGTTCGTGACCTCCGTTTGGCCGTCGGTTTGTGGATGGTATGCCGAAGAGAACAAGAGCTTGGTTCCGAGCTTGGCGCATAACGTCTTCCAAAAGTAGCTTAGGAACTTGACGTCGCGGTCCAAAATAATTGTCTTTGGCACTCCATGTAGACACAAGATTTCCCTACAAAAGAGATTTGCAACATGTGAAGCATCGTCATTCTTGTTGCGTGGGATAAAATGTGCCATCGTAGAGAAACGGTGCACAACAACAAATATAGAATCTTTGCCATTTTGAGTTCTAGGCAAATCAAGCACAAAAATCCATACTAATATCTTCCCATGGGTGATATGGAATAGGAAGTGGCACATAGAGACCATGGGATTGAGCTTTAGACTTAGCTTTCAGGCATGTAGAGCATCGGTTGGTGTAGCGGGAGACGTTGCGGAACATCTTGGGCCAAAAGTAGTTCTTGGAGAGCGCAGCGAAGGTAAGTGAGCCATAAGTCCTCCTCCACGATCCTCTTACAAAAGTAACAAACGGAGACAAGACTCGGGATACATAGTTTGTTAGCTCTCATAAGATAATCATCCTTCATGTAATATCGTTCCCAAGACGTATGCGTCAAACATTTGGTATAAGAGATAGCAAAAGTAGGATCATGCGCATATAAGTCTTTTATGTGCTCAAAGCCAATGACATTCAATTCAAGTAGGTTCACAAGCATGCATTACGAGAAGCGCATCCACCACAACACTCTCTTTGCCTTTGATATACTTAATGACGTAAGGAAAAGACTCAATGAATTCACTCCACTTAGCATGACACTTGTTTAACTTAGTTTGACCCTTAAGATACTTAAGTGTTTCAAGATCCGTGTGAAGAATGAACTCATGAGGGCACAGATAATGCTCCCAAACACGCAAGACTCTCACTAAAGCATATAACTCTTTGTCATGGATGGGGTAGTTAAGTTGCACTCCGGAAAGTTTTTCACTAAAGTAAGCTATGGGGCGCTTCTCTTGCTTCAACACACCTCCTATGATGGAACCACTAGAATCGCAATGTATCTCAAATGGTTTATCAAAGTTGGGTAATGCAAGCAAAGGGGCATGCGTAAGCAAATTCTTAAGCTCATTGAATGTGGTATCTTGAGATGGTCCCCAAACAAATGGTGCATTTTTCTTACTCAAGGCATGTAAAGGTAAAGCGATGGTGCTAAAATCCTTCACAAATCGATGATAAAATCCGGCTAAGCCAAGAAAACTACCCACTTGTTGCAAGTTTGTTGGTTGGGGCCAAGTTTTAATAGCTTCAATCTAAGATTCATCTACATGAACACCCTTAGAAGACACAACGAAACCCAAGAAAACAAGCTTATCAACACCAAAAAGGCATTTGTCCATATTAGCATAAAGGCGATCTTTTCTAAGAGTGTCGACGTGCATAGCAGGGGTGTATGATTGGGATGAACTTTGCCTTGTATCTTTTCCCTTTGTTGTTCATGTAACTTGTGGATCTTGCGTGTTTGATTGTTTAGTGGATGTGTGATTGGACTTGTTCTTCAGTGTTTCCCCTTGTGATTTCTCTCTGTTCTTCCCCGTGTTGATCGTGTTCTTCGAGGGAGCCCACTCCAATCGTGAAAGATCGGCCTACACCGGGTTAGCCCCGTATCACCAGGCCCATGTAATTTCAAAATACTTGAATATAGGCTGTTTTTAGAGTCCGTATGTGTGGGGAAACAAGAGTTAGGGTTGGTTTCGGATCCCTCCTCCAAGGCCACGAAATTCCCCCCTCTTCCTCCATATATACAGCCCTTAGGGCAACGTTTAGACTTTGGATTTTGTTTAGATCAAAAGTTCGCCATAGCTGCAACTTCGCGTACTTCGTTTGTGTTCAACGACCAGACCAAGGCGTCACAGAACCCCACCTTCATTAATAAAGCTTTCCTCTTATATTCGCAATATCTAGATTGCAATCTCAGTTTCTTGATTGTTCTTCATTTGCTCGCAGGAAATAGACCCTCGTCGTCAGGTTGATCGTGCTCCGGCGTGGTCAATAACCCTCGGAAGTTGGTTTAGCAATTGCTAAGGCACGACGTCTTTGCACGTTCGTAGTCAGATCGTCAAAGTCGACTCCCATAGAAAAAGAAAGTTATGTCATCGAAACATCAGGACACCTTCGCCTCTATCAGACTGCAAGCAAAGACGGCGAGAAAAAAAATCAAGAAGTAGAAGTGTCAGAGAAGCCCGAAGCACGATGCGAAAAAAGGAGAGAAGGAAGGAGAAAACAATAGATGAATTACCCGGAGGAGTCTGCCGGGCGGAAGCCTCAGTTTCCGCGGCAACATTAGTTGCCGGGCCTTTTTTTCCGTCCCCTTCCGTGACAACCACGGCATGGTCCAGGGCAAGCTCTCCCATTGAAGCCATCATCAGGGGCTCCTCGACTTGATCGGCGGGCGGAGTAAGTCCTTCCCGGAGGGGCTCGTTCTGGGTCATCTCTCCCCCTCTTCCCGCCGAGGAGGTTGGGAGCTCTCCTGCATCACTCCCTACAGGACGAGCCAATCCCATGCTTTCATGTCGGGGGCTGAGCTGGGGGCTTGGTGTCGGGTCGTTCATGCTGCTCCCCACTAGGCATGTGCCCTCCACAGTCTTTGGCGGCTCCGCGTGCTTGAGCCGCTTGGACCGGTGGATGAGAGTCTCTGTCTCCTCCTCCTCCCTGGCAAAGGCAACAAACAAAAGATCAGTCAACAAGAGAAAGCGGGCATACTGAAGCTACTAGAAGAAAAGGAGATTGTTCGCTCTTAATCTTCATCGATGAGCATGGAGTTCAGCTCAAACCCAATGGGCGGTGAGGGCGCCCGGCCTCTCTTCTGGGGCGGGGGAACGGAACTTGCCGACAGCTTTGAGCCTTGCCGAGGCGCAAGAGACTGTGACGAGGACGAGTTCTGTGAGGAGCTCAAGCCTGACTCGGAGCTGGAGTCAATTTACGCAGCCGCCGGTTGCTTGGCGGGTGGGGTTTTAGCCCCGGCAAGACAGGAGGAATGCTGGCGCACCACATCCTGCTTGTTGCCCTTAGGCAATCTTCTTCACCTTCTTGGTGGCAAGCGCAGGATCGGGAACCGCCGCTCCCCGGTTGGCAACCCGCCTGTGAGAGCGCTGGTCCAAGACTGGCTCGGGGGATTGAGGGCGTGCCGCAAGCCATTCCTTCTCGGGTTCCTCCACCTCCTCAGCCTCCTCTTCCTCCTGGGCCTCTGCTGCCGTGGTGTACAGAGCCTCAAACCGGGCAGGCTCGTCCCCGCAGGCTCATTCCTGGCAGGTTCGATCTCAACAAGCTCACTCCTGGTAGGATCGTCCCCGTTAGCTTCCTCTGTGGCTTGCGTCTCGTCCCTACCGTGGGAGGAGCCTTTGTCCTCAACCTCCCCCTTCTTCTCTGCTGCCTTCTCGGCCTTTGCCTTTGCGGCGGCTTGAAGTGCCCTGTCTTCCTCGAGCCGCCTCCTGATATACGCCTCATCCACCTTGGAAGTGCGCTTGTACGTATTGGTCTCCTCACTAGTAGCCTTCTCCACAAGGCTGGAGGACCACGCAAGCTCTTCATCGAGCGTGGGTAACCGCCAATCACCTGAAACTCCATGAGCATTGCAATCTGGCATCCATTTCAAGATCTAATCCCGGGCGGAGTTGACGTTTAGTGGGACGACACTTGCCGACAACTTGAACGGCCCTAGGATGCGGAACAGTTGTTCGCACAACCAAGCATGCCCATAGACCGACAGATTGTTGGCCAGACCTGGAAGCAACCTCATCCTATCTGCAGCACCTCCTTATAGCCAGGCGAGTCTGTCCCTCTTCTGCAGAGGTGCAGTGCAGCATCGAAGGAAGTTGGCCCCCACATGCCTGATGGTCAACCCGGCAGCCTTTAGGCGGGTGATCCTGTTTATTGCTAGGCAAAGCCTGTCATCGGTGAGACCAAATTCCTTCCACACATTGTCCCGCACAATGCACTCTTCTCGTGCCTGACAGAATTCCGGGGCTTCCTCATCTTGAATCCAGCACCAATCTCCCCTCCATTCCTCCCATCTACCGCGCTGTAGTCCAGGGAGGTAGCCCCAATTCTCCCTCGCCATCCGAGGCATCCAACTTATATTCCCGGAGCGGTGGACCTTGCTATCCACTCGTGGGACGAAATAGTGCCTGAACAAGTCAACATTGGGGGCAACCCTGAAAAAGTTCTCGCACAAATGGGCAAAGATCGCCATGCACGCCATTGCATTCGGTGTGAAATCAAGAAGGTGAAATCCATAGATCATCATCATGGCTTCGAAGAAATCCGAGAAGGGGGGACAGAGGCCATAGATGAAGTACGCACAGAAGAATCGATATGAATCTAGCAGGTCCTCTTCCCCCCCCCCCGCCAGAACTTTGGGTGCACGATGCCCCTTCGGGACCTCCCTCCCCCACATATATCCATACCTTGCCTGCAAAACGTCACCGTCCAGGTTCGACGGGAAGAAGACCACGTCTCCCCGTCGGTTCTTGTCCAGCTCCACGGCTCTCTTCTTGCTTCCTCCGATGGCTGTCTCCTACGGAAAAGATGCGGAGGAGGGCACGACTCTTCAGAAGTTACCGTTTCACATTAACTGCTACAGTACCACGACCCGCGGTAATTACGCGAAGTGGACGTTGGATTGACTAGTCATCATAGCAAACCACTGCATGCGCAGCATTTTCCTGCCACGTGTCCGTGCACTGTTTGGGGCCTAACCCAACGTGCCCGGCGACACCTATGGCTCAGGCCCGGGGGCTTCTGTCGGGTACACATACATGGGTGTATGTTTTCCCCTGACTTGTGCATGGACAGTGAACCTGCAGGCCAACGATTGCAACATCGGAGACCAAACCAAGCAGAAGAGACCAGCTCTTTGAGGATTCAGAGCAGATCAAGTCAAGCCAAGGGAAGAAAGACACCACTAAGAGGAAACCTCCCTTGCCGGGCAGGCGAGCCTAGCGAGGTCAAGGTTACCCCAAAGACAAGCCTCTAGACCGTCCTGGTAGGCCTTCCGGACCCTACGAAGGCAAACTACCCCGCCAAGGCTTCACCGCTCCACCTCACAGCGACACAAGTCATCGATCGGTGTGGTGTCAAGCCCCCAAGTGATTAAGTGGCTGTTTCTTGCCACATGGCAGCCACTTCCTATGGAAATCGCCTCCAGATGACACCCGTCCAGAGAAGAAGACAGACAAGAAGGTGACAGAACAGCTTGGCAAGGCTTGCCGGGCATGCCTTAATGTGACACTATGCGGCGCATTTAATGCGCTCTGCCCTGTCTGCAGAGTTAGGTATGATAGCACTATTTGCTATCTAATCAGTACACAATGACTAATTTGCCATTGTGGTGACCCCTTGATCTATAAAAGGAGGCCCGTGGCAACCATAGAAAGGATTCAGACCTACACTCGTACGCGCGTAGCCATTCTCACCCCAAGGCAACCCTGCAGGGCTAGAGCACTGCGTTTCCACCACAATCCACCATCAATCCACCAAAACAGGAGTAGGGTTTTACGCCTCACGGCGGCCCGAACCTGGGTAAAATTGCCCATGTGATCTCTGCCGCGCTGCGTGATGTTCTCCGCTCTTTGTGCAATGTGCTCATCCCCCATGCCGAACCACAAAGGGGCTCATGGCCCCATAGGTGGCCATGGTTTCCCATGACAAAGAGTTTGCAAAATGGTGCTAAGATGGGTGACATGATCTTTTAGAGATTTGCTAAATACAAGAATATCATCAAAATAGACCACAACAAATACGCCAATGTATGGGTGAAGAACAAAATGCATCACACGCATGAAGGTGCCGGGTGCTTCCGATAAACCCATTGGCATGACCAACCATTCATACAAGCCAAACTTGGTTTTGAAAGCAGTTTTCCATTCATCACCTTCTTGGATGCGTATTTGATAGTAGCCACTTTTAAGATCAATTTTAGAGAAAATTGTGGCTCAACTAAGTTTGTCTAGCATGTCATCAAGGCGAGGAATAGGATATCTATAGCGGACGGTGATAGAATTGATAGGACGACAATCGGAACACATGCGATATGTACCATCTTTCTTGGGAATAAGGATTACCGGTATGGCACATGGGCTCAAGCTTTCTCGTACATGGCCGTTGTCGATGAGTTGTTGAACTTGCCATTGGATCTCCTTGGTTTCCTCAGGGTTGACGCGGTATGGAGCCTTGTTAGGAAGAGGTGCTCCGAGTATAAGGTCGATGCGGTGTTCGATGCCTCGAAGAGGAGGTAGGCCTGGAGGTTGCTCGTCGGGGAATACATCATGGAATTCCTCCAATAGAAGACAACACTAAAGGTAGATTGTGAGTAGTGTTAGTCCTTGTCATTTCATCCTTGCACAAAAGATAGTGCATAAAACTTGGATCGGTTCTCACACACTTCTCTAATCGCACTTTTGGTGGCAAATAGTATTAAGTTTTTCTTGTCGCTCATCGTGGAGGCACTCATTTTGGGTTTGTGTGATAGAGGCATAGATGTCCCGTCTTTCGATGAGATGGTGGCTATCGTTTATGCTGGAGTACACTTTGACGATCCGACAACGAACGTGCGAGGACGTCGCGCCTTAGTAATCGCTAAACCAACTCTGAGAGGTTAATGACCACGCCGGAGCACGATCAACCTGACCACGAGGGTCTATTTCCACCAAGCAAACGAAGAACAAAAAGAAACTGAAACTGCAATCTGGATATTGCGAATAAAAGAGGAAAGCTTTATTGATGAAGTGGGGTTCTGTGACACCTTGGTCTCATCGTTGCACACAAACGAAGTACGTGAAGTTGCAGATATGGCAAATTTTTAATCTAAACAAACCGAAGCAAAAAGCTACTAGATGGATCTACTTATATAGTAGCAAGGGGGGCGGCCAAGGAGGTCGGAGGATGTCCCAAGGCAGCCTAAAACTAACCCTATGTTGTACAAGGCTCATGGCCCAAGTGGAGGTGATGCAACACCTTTGGACTTGTAGTTTGACTCGGATTCTGCTGCAGCGTTAGATTGTTTCGTCGATAACTCAACGCCCCGGATGAATTTGAAGGTGAATCCAATTGGGTTGGAAAGATCACGAAATCTACTTTCAACAAAAAAGAATCACCCAATTCGGAGTCCGTATGAAAGTGTTCTTGGCATTTTGAGTCAGGTATGTCTATGCAGTCCGAATCTGAATCCAGAACGTGAGAGACTTGGACTCTATCTTCTCTTGGCCCAAAAGTGACGTGAGAGGACTTTTTGAACAACACCTAAACTTCCTTTTCCCCCTCATCTTCATATGTGGATTGTACAAATGTCCTATACACCTGCAATTAGACATCACACAAAAGTCTGTGAAGTATTTTTGTCCTGGATAACATAAATAAATAATTGCATACTTTGCATTAGAAATCACCTCACAAACATAGATGTATGCAATATTTTTGGTCGTATCCAAGGTAGTCATGTCCTCATCATCCTCCCCTTCTTCAAAACAAAGCCATCCTCGGCATTGCTTAATCTGAAATGTGGCTAACAAAAGAGTCAAGGTGTACATGTTGTATATGTATATGTCATCCATTTTTACTTCCCTTGGTTTTTGCACATATGACACATGTATACATGAGTAACTTTCATAGTTCATAAAATCTAAAGCCAAAATATTATCACAAGAAGTAAAAGGCATGAAAAAATTGCAACTCAGTTTGCACATATAAGTGAAGCTCTTATTCATTTCAAAAGATTGACAATGTTCATCATTCAACCATCCCAACATTGGTGAGTAAACCTTACTTGCATTAAATTTACATGCTACAACATGCTTAAATAAGCAAACATGCAATAAGTCATTGGACACAGAATCATCACCAAGATTAGAGGTCATATCAAAATGATTAAACATTGGTTCTTTTGCATCAACAGTTAATTCAATGAGTGCACTCAAAATTGTTGGTGTTTTAGTTGTTTGATCACATGCCACATTCATGACAGTAACATGAGTCTCTAAAATAGGTGGTGTGCTCAAATCAATAGGTAACTCAACACATGATGTATTCAAGTTAACTAGGCATGCATCATTCTCATGTGAAAGTGGAAAATCTGTACCTTTGTCATTACCTCTTATGACCAACTCAGATGATGTAGGCACTCTCGGTGGTGATGTGTCACATGGTGGAGATGATGTAGTCCTCGCAACAACGTATGTGGTTATCATAGTACGCCTAGTAGTTGAAGAAACATCTGTATCAACAGTTGGAATGTGCACCGTGCGCTTGTTCTCCTTTTGGGCAACACGTCGTTTTATTTCCTGTTGAGCTTTGCAAGCAAGACGAAACAAATGGTCCATAGGATAACACTCTTCATGAATTAGTATCTCCTGAATATCATGGTTTAATCCTCCCCAAAATCTATCCATAAAATCTTCTTCACTTTCTTCTAAAAATGAGTGCAATAAGGTATTTTGTAAATCATCATAATATTTTGTTACGGTGTCACTACCTTGTTTTAAATGTTGTAGTTTTTTAATCATGCCACGAGTATAATGAATATCTACGAATCTATCTCTCATGACATGTTTTAAACCATCCCAAGTAGTAGGTATATAATCAGGGTTTAACCGGCAGTATTCACTCCACCAAGCTAAAGAAAAGCTACTGAAAGTACTAACCACACCTTGAAATTTTCCACGCTCATCAAAATTATGGGAAGCAAATATAGCATTTATTTCGTACTCCCATTCAATATATAAATCAGGCCTAAAATGACCAATAAATGGTGGCATGGAAACATTAACCTGATTATGTGCATTCTGATGTTGTTGCTCCTCTTGTGACGGTTGGTGTATTTTCTTAGGTGGTGGGCAAATCTCCCACGATCGATGAAGCCCAAGAACTAACAACTCCGGAGCCTGCCATGATTAGTAGAAACAAGAAAAAAATCTAGAATAATGTTCCTATGAACTACTAGGATGTGATGGTAAAGCGCTCACAGTAAAGCAAATATCAATATTCTTACAAGTTCTTACCATGCAGCAGGTGGTGACAGGCAACCAACGGTGTCAAATAACTCTCAAGGTTGAGTAAAGCGATTGCCAGGGGGAACGTACGTATACACGGGGTAGAAATATGTGGAGCTTGGAAGGCTTAAATATTTGGTAGCAAAAAATTAGCAATAATCAATTCAGAGATGCAATGTTGAATAAACGCTCAACGATGGTACTGTGTTGGTCCTAGGCTAGACCAGACTAGAGGCGTGAGCCTAGAACACTAACGAGGTCATGGCGTAGCACAACTAGCATAAATAAATGACATGAAGTAGCTCTGGACAGAAAGATATAAGTGTAGATCACAATAGCAGTAAAGATGATGATGTGAAACAACTGCCAAGCAGGATATAACAACAACTTCTGTCCAACGTTCTTCTAGAAAAGTTTGTGCCAATTTTCTGATAATTTTTCTCAAGAATGGCACTTACTCAAGATTTCAAACGCAAAAAGAATCACTCAATCCCGAGTTGATATGAGGAGTCAAAAAATTCTAAAACTGGCCTGAAAAACTTGAATAAGCCGTGTTCGCGAACTTCGGAGGGCAAAATGACCTATTTAGAAGATGATTTTTATGTGTCAAATATTGAATCAGCTTCTGCAATTATTTAGATGCGGCTTGTCGCTAGCTTTAATTTGACCACGGAGCCAAAATGGACTTCGTCTGAAGAAGATATGCCAGTTTGACTGAATAGCGTAAAAAAACATATTTCAATCGGAATTCAGCTACGAGATTGAGTCTAGATAGATCTGAATTTGTTTTTTTTTCTTTTTTTTCTCACACCTTTTTCCTCTCTCCCTATTTCCAAGACAAACTAGATAAGATGCAAATTGGATCAAGCGAAGATGTGAACGACCTCGACTATAATTATTACATTGTACGATGGGTAGCACGTGGTGGAAACTGATGGATGGGGTGGTGGACAACGGAAGAGATAACGATGCAGCGGCAGCGTGACTAATGTGAGCAAAACTCGAAACACTAAACAAACTAGACACTAAGACTAGCAACTCGACACGATGATGCAACCCATAATTCAATAATGCAAACAGTAAAAAGAAAATTGCAAAGGCTCAGACTGGCTTGGACAAAGGATGAATAGATCTAATTTTTTTGTCGCTTTTTTTGGACAATAGGTAACAAAATAAATCTAATCTAGGGAAAACTGGAAATTCTCACCGAGCAACCTAAAAAATGATAGCACTTGATAAAGGCAAAGTTGTCCGGTCTTTCGACGATATGGTGGCTATCGTTTATGGTGGAGTAAACTTTGACAATCTGACTACGAACATGCGAGGACGTCGCACCTTAGCAATCACTAAACCAACTCCGAGAGGTTATTGACCATGCCGAAGCACGATCACTGATCATGAGGGTCTATTTCCTGCAAGCAAACGAAGAACAAGCAAGAAACTAAAAATTGCAATCTGGATATTGCAAATAAAAGAGGAAAGCTTTATTGATCAAGTGGGGTTCTGTGGCACCTTTGTCTGGTCGTTGAACACAAACGAAGTACGCGAAGTTGCGTTGGCTAACTTTTAACTAAACAAGTCCCAAGCAAAAAGCTACTAGATGGATCTACTTATATAGGAGCAAGGGGTGGCGGCCAAGGAGGTCGGAGGACATACCAAGCTAGCCTAAAACTAACCCTAGGTCGTACAAGGCTCATGGGCCCATGTGTTGGTGATGCAACATCTTTGACTTGTAATTTGACTCGGATTCTGTTGCAGCGTCAGATTGTTTCGTCGATAACTCAACGATCCGGACGAATTTGAAGGTGAATCCAATTGGGTTCGAAAGAGCACGAAATCTACTTTCCAACAAAAAAGAATTCAATTTGGAGTCCATATGAAAGGTTCTTGGCGTTTTGAGTTTGGTATGTCTGTGCAGTCCGAATCTGAATCCAGAACATGAGAGACTTGGACTCTATCTTCTCTTAGCCAAAAAGTGACACACGGGGACTTTTTGAACTGCACCTAAACTTCTTTTTTCCCCTTATCTTCATATGTGTATTTTACAAATGTCCTATACACCTGCAATTAGACATGGCACAAAAGTCTGTGAAGTATTTTTGCCTTGGATAATATAAATAAATTATTGCATACATTGCTTTAGAAATCACCACACAAATATAGATGTATGCAATATTTTTGGTCGTATCCAAAGTGGTCATGTCTCATCATTGTGGCTCTCACTCCCTTTTGGGTGGCTCACTCTCTCACTATTCTCTCCACGATGTGTGGTTGCTTGCTTGTCGCCGATCACTTGGCTTGGTGACATATGTCGTAGCACGTACTCCTTCCCTTTCATCTTGAAGCTATTGTGATTGGTTCGCCCGTTGTGGATGACGCCTCGGTCAAATTTCCATGGTCGTCCAAGTAGGAGGTGGCAAACAGACATAGGAACAACATCACACTCCAAAGTGTCTTCGTGTGCTCCGATTTTGAAGGAGACTTGGCCATGTGTTGCACTTGAATTGTGCAGGAGTCGCTAAGCCATTGGACCTTGTAGGGATGAGGGTGCTTCATCTTGACCAATTGGAGCTTGGAGCATAGTTCTTCACTTGCCAAGTTTTGACAACTTCCTCCATCGATGATGACCTTCACGGATCTTCCATTGATGCCCGCCTTGGTGCGGAAGATAAGGCATCTTTTGTCTTCGTCTTGTTGATGTTGAAGAGTCAAGACCTTGGAGACAACTAGAGCGGGGCTTGAATCTTCGTCACAAAAGACTTGGTCATCTTCATCTTCATTCAGTTGCTGGTGCGTAGCCACATTCTCAAGGGCTTCCATTTTGCCTTCACTCATGGAGTCGTATGTACCATCATCGTTGAAGATCATGGTGCACTTATTGGTACACTCGAAGGACTTGTGGCCTCAGCCGCCGCATGTGAAGCATTTGATGGAACTTGTCTTGATGGTCTCATCCGGTGGAGTTGTAGATGATGAAGCTCTCGGCTTGAAGTTGCTTGTAGTAGGAGGATGACTTGAGGTTGTCGAAGTTTTCTTGTAACTTGACTTGTCGCCATTGCTAGGAGAAGCTTTCGTCTTGGAAGAAGGTGTCGAAGTCGTTGAAGCTTGATTGTAGGAGGAACCGTAGGACTTGGAAGAGAACTTGGCATACTTGAAGTCATCTTGCACTTGTTGCTCCACTTTGGTAGCTTGATGCACTAGCTCGATGAGGTTGGAGTAACGTTGGAAGTCGGCTATCTTCTTGATAGGATGGTTGAGTCCATTCAAGAAATGTGCCATAGTTTGCTCATCATCTTCCGTGACATTTGCTCGAATCATTGCAATCTCCATTTCCTTGTAGTACTCTTCAACACTCTTTGTTCCTTGCTTGAGGAGTTGTAATCCCTTGAAGAGGTCGCGGTTGTAGTAGGTTGGCACAAAGCATGCTCTCATGACATCCTTCATTTGCTCCCAAGTTGTGATGGGTGGCTCACCTCTTGCTTCACAGCGCTCAATGACTTGCTCCCTCCAAATGAGGACATAGTCTTGGAACTCAAGCGATGCCATGGTGATCTTCTTCTCTTCCTCATAGTTGTGCAAACGAAAGATCTTGTCAACCTTCAATGCCCATGAAAGGTACTCTTCGGGATCACTGCATTCGGTGAACTTGGGCCTGGTGGACTTCAATTTGTCGTAGCGTTGCTCTTCATTATGTTGGGGTCGAGGGTGATGACGTCCATGACGAGGAGGATTGTCTCCCTCAACTTGCTCTTGGCATGGAGGATTTCCATTCTCTTATTGATCTTGGCGAACATGAGGTTCTTGTCGAGCTTGTGGAACTTGTCAGTGCAATCGTGCTTGATAGTTCCTTTCTTGACCTTCGTCGCTAAGTACTTCGTCTTGCTCACGAGTATGTCGGTTGCGTGTGTCAACGGCACAAATTGTGTCTCGGAGGGCACGTTGCGCCTCAAGGGCTTGAGCTTCTTGTCGTTGTTGTTGTTGACGGAGAGCTTCGGCGTCTTGCTCGTCTTGGTGTTGGCGTGCTCGCTCTTCCTCTTGTTGGTGTAGGCGTTGCCGTTCTTGTGCTTGCGCAAAGGTAGCTTGATTTTGGCGATGTCGATGTTCTTGTGCTAGGAGTTGCTCTTGAGGATCGTTGCCGTGTAGAGGATTGTGGTTTGCTTGACGGTCTTGGCGCACAGCTTGTCAGAGAGTGTTAAATGTCGGTGTACTTGAGCCGGAGATGGTGTCGTCGGAGTGTCGACTCGAGCGGCTCCGTCTTGAATATGACGAAGTGGTAGAAGAGCGGTTGACCAACAAGGCACGAATCTCGTTCATTCTTGCGTTGCCCTCTTGTTTTTGTTCGTCGAGCTTGTTGTCGAAGTAGTCTCTTGTACGTTGCTCGGACAAGTCGGCGGCGAGATTGTCAATGCGGTCACTCAATGCTTGTTGTTCTTGATGCAATGCTCTTTGTGCACCAAAGAGGTGGTTCTTGGTGACGTAGGTGTTCGGGTCCTCGTCTTGCTCGATGAAGAGTGGGTTCGTAGAAGTAGTTGGCCTATCCATCATTCCAAGCAAATATGTGAGTGGAAGAAGAAAAGAACTATACCAAATGTACCTTGACCGATGTTGAGAATGGATCAATGATCACTCAATAGTGTAGCAAGGAAATAGCACAATTGGTACCGTTTCTTTTCAATCTCTCACACCTACACGAATAAAGCTTATGGCCGGGCTCAATTAGGATGGTGGCACAAAATTTATGCAATTGTTAGTGAGGCTCAATGATGTTGAAAAAATTTCGCAAATTCACAAATGCAACAAGTAGACCAATAGCAAGATATGAGACACGGAAACACACACATGGATAGATAGATGGGGTCGTGCAACCAAGGAATTAGCTAAAATGTGGAATACACAAAAATGCTCTTGTTGCACAACGCTAGAGAAACGCTAGCACGATTGCACAATAGGTGGATACGAGACTTGTGCACAACCTAGTAAGCAAAATCCCACGACTTCTATCCCAAGTATGCTATATGTATGGTGTTCTGGCGATATGATCCAAGATGATAGAGTATGACAACCTTAATGTAGTATGATGCTATGGTTCTTGCTTAAAACCTCTTTGCTTATCTTTTTTGTTGCTTAAAAGCTTGTTTGGCTCTTTCTCTTTTGAGCTCTTTCTTTGGCCTCTTATGCAAAACTTCACGAACCAAGATAGCAATTGCGTATATGCGATGACAACTTTTGTGACACAAGAGATTATACCAAGATATGTATATGAATATGATATGGTATGTATGCAATGGGAACTATGACCACTAATGTGCACAAGTAACATTGCCGGCAATATTCAATGGCTAGTATCTATAGAAAAGGTACGAAAAACGGGCTGTGGGGTTATTAATGTAATGGCAAGGAGTAGACAAAGTGATGAGGACATGACTACCTTGGATACGACCAAAAATATTGCATACATGTATATTTGTGAGGTGATTTCTAATGCAAACTATGCAATAATTTATTTATGTCATCTAGGACACAAACTTTTGTGTCATGTTTAATTGCAGTTGTATGGGACGTTTGTACAATCCACATATGAAGATAAGGGAAAAAGAGAAGTTTAGGTGATGTTCAAAAAGTCCTCTCACGTCACCTTTGGGCCAAGAGAAAATAGAGTCCAAGTCTCTCACGTTCTGGATTCAGATTCGGACTACATAGACATACCTGACTCAAAACGGCAATAACTCTTTCATACGGACTCCGAATTGGGTGATTCTTTTTTTGTTGGAAAATAGATTCCGTGCTCTTTGCAACCCAATTGGATCACCTTCAAATTCGTCCAGAGCGTTGAGTTATGGACGAAACAATATGATGCTGCAACAGAATCCGAGTCAAACTACAAGTCCAAATGTGTTGCATCACCTCCACTTGGGCCCATTGGCCTTGTGTGACCTATGGTTAGTTTTAGGCTGCCTTGGGACGTCCTCCCACCTCCTTGGCCGCCACCCCTTGCTCCTATATAAGTAGATCCATCTAGTAGCTTTTTCTTCGGATTTGTTTAGTTAAAAGTTAGCCATTGCAACTTCGTGTACTTCGTTTGTGTCCAACAACTAGATCAAGACCGCTTTTTGGATCGCCACCTTTATCAATACTTCATCTATATTCACAATATTCAGATTGCATTATCATATTCTTGCTTGTTCTTCGATTACATGCAGGAATAGACCTTCGTGGTCAGGTTGATCGTGCTCTGGGGTGGTCAAAAACCTCTCAGAGTTGGTCTAGCGATTGCTAAGGCGCAGCGTCGTTGCACGTCTATAGTCGGATCGGCAAAGTCTTCTCCACCAAATCGATAATTATCATCTCATCGAAAGATCGGGACACCCCCGCCTCTATCAAGTGGTATCAGTTTTCAGGTTGCTCGGTGAGAATTTTCAGTTTTTCCTAGATTAGATTTATTTTCTTACCTATTTTCCAAGAAAAAGCCACAAAAAAAAGTTAGATCTATTCATCATTTGTCCAAGCGAGTCTGAGCCTTTGGAATTTCCTTTTCATTGCATGCATAGTTGAATTATCGGTTGCATCACCGTGTCGAGTTGCTGGTCTTAGTGTCTAGTTCGTTTAGAGTTTCGAGTTCTGTTCACGTTAGTCACGCCGCCGCTGCATCGTTATCCCTTCCGCTGTCCACCACCCATCCATCAATTTCCAGCACGTGCTACCCACCGTTCATTGTCATAATCATAGTTGAGATCGTTCACACCTTCACTTGATCCAATATGCATCTTATCTAGTTTGTTTTGGAAAGAGGGAGAGAGAAAAAAGTAAAAAAAAGTCAAGAGAAAAAAAAGAGAGAAAGAAAAAGAAAAAAGTGTGAGAAAATAAAAGAGGGAAGAAAAAAACAAAATTCGGATCTATCTAGACTCAATTTCGTAGTTGAATTCGGATTGGAATCTGTTTTGTTCACTGTTCAGTAAAACAGGCATAACTTCCTCATACGAAGTCCGCTTTGACTCCGCTAATACTCAAATGAAAGCTAGTGACGAGCCACATCTAAATAGTTGCAGAAGCTAGTTCAATATTTGGCACCTCAAAATCGGCTTCTGAATAGGTCTTTTTGCCCTCTGAAGTTCGCGAACACAGCTTATTCCAGTTTTTCATGCCAGTTTTAGAATTTTTTGACTCGTCATATCAACTCGGAATTGAGTGATTCTTTTTGCGTTTGAAAGCTTGAGTCAGTGCCATTCTTGAGAAAAATTATCAGAAAATTGGCACAAATTTTTCCAGAGAAAACTTGGAGAGAAAGTATTTGGCATATCCTGCTTGGCTGTTGTTTCTCATCATTATCTTTACTACTATTGTGATCTTCACTTATATCTTGCTGTCCAAAGCTACTTATATCCTTTATTGATGCTAGTTGTGCTACTTTGTGACCTCATTAGTATTCTAGGCTCGCGTCTCTAGTACGGTCTAGCCTAGGACCAGCACAGTACCGTCATTGAGCGTTTCTTCAACATTGCATCTCTGAATTGATTATTGCTAATCTTTTGCTACCATATACTTAAGCCTTCCAAGCTCCACATATTTCTACACCGTGTATACACACTTTTCCCCGCAATCGCTTTATTCAATCTTCGAAGTTATTTGACATCGTTGGTTGCCTGTCACCACCAGCTGCATGGTAAGAACTTGTAAGATATTGATATTTGTTATACTGTGAGCATTTTACCTCCACATCCTAGTAGTTCATAGGAACATTATTCTCAGATTTTGTTTCTTGTTTTCTACTAACTATGGTAGGTTCCGGAGTTGTTAGTTCTTGGGCATCATCGATCGTGGGAGATTTGCCATCACCTAAGAAAATACAACAACTGTCACAAGAGTAGCAACAACATTAGAATGCACATAATCAGGTTAATGTTTCCATGCCACCATTTACTGGTCGTTTTAGGCCTGATTTATATATTGAATGGGAGTACCAAATAAATTCTATATTTTCTACCCATAATTTTGATGAGCATGAAAAATTTCAAGCTGCGGTTAGTACTTTCAGTAGCTTTGCTTTAGTTCGATGGAGTGAATATTGTCGGTTAAACCCTGATTTTATACCTACTACTTGGGATGATTTAAAACTTGTCATGAGAGATAGATTTGTTGATGTTTATTATACTCGTGGCAAGATTAAGAAATTACAACATTTGAAACAAGGCACTGACACCGTATCAAAATATTATGATGATTTAAAAACTACCTTGTTGCACTCATTTTTAGAAGAAAGTGAAGAAGATTTTATGGATAGATTTTGGGGAAGATTAAACCGTGATATTCAAGAGATACTAATTCATGAAGAGTGTTATCCTATGGACCATTTGTTTCATCTTGCTTGAAAAGCTGAACAGGAAATAAAACATCGTGTTGCCCACGAGGAGAACAAGCGCACAGTGCACATTCCAAGAGTTGATACGATTGTTCCTTCAACTACTAGGCATACTATGACAACCACATCCGTTGTTGTGAGGACCACATCACCTCCACCATGTGACACATCACCACCGAGAGTGCCTACATCATCGGAGTTGGTCATAAAAGGTAATGAAAAAGGTACTGATCTTTCACCTCCACATGAGTACGATGAATGCCTTGTCAATTTAAATGCACCATGTGATGACCTACCCACTACTTTGATCACGCCACCTATTTTAGAGGACTATGTTGATGATTTGACTTTGTCATGTGATCAAACAAATGCAATATTGATAGAGGCAAAGGTGTCCCGTCTTTCGATGAGATGATGGATATCGCTTTGGTGGAAGTCGACTTTGACGATCCGACTACGAACGTGCGATGACGTCGCGCCTTAGCAATCGCTAAACCAACTCCGAGAGGTTATTGACCACGCCGGAGCACGATCAACCTGACCACGAGGGTCTGTTTCCTGCGAGCAAACGAAGAACAAGCAAGAAACTGAGATTTCAATCTGGATATTGCGAATATAAGATGAAAGCTTTATTGATCAACGTGGAGTTCTGTGACGCCTTTGTCTGGTCGCTGAACACAACGAAGTACGCGAAGTTGCAGCTATGGCGAACTTTTAATCTAAACAAAACCCAAAGTCTAAACGACGCCCTAAGGGCTGTATATATGGAGGAAGAGGGGGGGAATTTCGTGGCCCTTGAGGAAGGGGTCCGAAACCAACCCTATCTCTTGTTTCCCCACACATACGGACTCTAAAAACAGCCTATACTTATGTATTTCGAAATTACATGGGCCTGGCCCAATAATAAGGTGACGCAGCACCTAGAATAGCCTCTGGACGAAACTTATGAAGTAGCATCTTGTATATTTCGCCCAAGGCTTCATGCACGCATTATGGTGGCTTCAACGTTGATGAGGACATCAATACCATTGTTACACCCACAGCCCCTGCTGCTATACATACTGGACCAATTACTAGAGCTCGCGCACGCCAATTAAATTACCAGGTACTTCCATTTCTTGGTAATGATTCTAATGTTCATGAGAATATGATGCTGCCTAAATTGGATACATTTGTTTTGCTTACAAATGAAGGGCCTAGCTTTGAGAAGGATGAACATTGGAGCAAGAACAAGCATGGAGATGATGGCATGCGCATGGGGAACAAGAACGGAGTTACAAGTGATGATTTCAAGACGTTGAAGCCACCATAATGCGTGCATGAAGCCTTGGACGAAATATACAAGATGCTACTTCATAACTTTCGTCCAGAGGCTATTCTAGGTGCTGCGTCACCTTATTATTGGGCTAGGCCCATGTAATTTCGAAATACATAAGTATAGGCTGTTTTTAGAGTCCGTATGTGTGGGGAAACAAGAGATAGGGTTGGTTTCGGACCCCTTCCTCAAGGGCCACGAAATTCCCCCTCTTCCTCCATATATACAGCCCTTAGGGCGTCGTTTAGACTTTGGGGTTTTGTTTAGATTAAAAGTTCGCCATAGCTGCAACTTCGCGTACTTCGTTTGTGTTCAGCGACCAGACAAAGGCGTCACAGAACTCCACCTTGATCAATAAAGCTTTCATCTTATATTCGCAATATCCAGATTGCAATCTCAGTTTCTTGCTTGTTCTTCGTTTGCTCGCAGGAAACAGACCCTCGTGGTCAGGTTGATCGTGCTCCGGCATGGTCAATAACCTCTCGGAGTTGGTTTAGCGATTGCTAAGGCACGACGTCCTCGCACGTTCGTAGTCGGATCGTCAAAGTCGACTTCCACCAAAGCGATATCCATCATCTCATCGAAAGACGGGACACCTTTGCCTCTATCAAGTGGTATCAGATTTCCAGGTTGCTCGGTGAGATTTTACAGTTTTTCGTAGTTTAGATCGAGTCTGTTCTTCATACCTACAGTCCACGAAAAAGCCACAAAAAATTAGGGTTAGTTCATCATATCCGAACCAATCTGAGCCTTTGCATAATCTTTTTAGGGTTTTTGCTTTGTTGAATTTGCGGTTGCATCGTCGTGTCAAGTTTCTGGTCTTAGAGTCTAGTCTTTTAGAGTTTCGAGTTCTGGTCATAAGTTGTCACGCCGCCGCCGCACCATCATCATCACCTTGCCATCTACCACCATTGCTTATCCGCCACCGCTTTGAATCCGTATCCATATACCACCACCAATCCGTATCCATATACCACCACCGATCCGTATCCATATACCACTACCGCTACCATATACCACCACCGCTGCCATATCCTACCGCCATATATCCACCACCAATCCGAGTTCTTTTCATATTCAGTTGGTTTTAGAGATCCATATATTTTCCGTTTCGTGTTTCCTTGCCTGAGTAGGTCTCGGAAAAAAAAAGAGTCTAGAGACCCCCGGGCAGTTTTTAGGCCAAAATTTCGGCAACCAAAAATATTTTTTCCCTATCCTATTTTTAGGCCCCGGGTAGTGTTTTGAGACACTCGCCATCATAGTGATTTTTTGTCGCACTTTTTCGTCATCGCTGCCCTGATTTCCGAAAAAAAATAGTCAAAATTTTTTGTGCCCATCCTGTCAGTTTGACCTGGGAAGAGTTTTGAGACACTCGCCATTATAGTGATTTTTCGCAAAAAAAAAGAGGAGCGCAAAAAAAAAAGAGCGCAAAAAAAAAGAGCGAATTTTTTTTTTCCTGAGTGTGCTTTTCCCTTGTTTACGTGCAGCGCCGTGATTTTGTTAGTGTTCTAGGCTCGCGTCTCTAGCACGGTCTAGCCTAGGACCAGCACAGTACCGTCGTTGAGCGTTTATTCAACTTTGCATCTCTGAATTGATTATTGCTTACCATTTTGCTACCATATTATAAGCCTTCCCAGCTCCACATAAGTCTACATCGTGCGTTTGACTCTCCCTGGTAATCGCTATATCCAAGCTTTGAGAGTTTTTGACTACAACGGTTGCCGATCACCACCTGCTGCTGGGTAAGAACTGGTAAGAATTTGAGATTCGCTTGAAGGTTTTGTGACACACCACCATCACCACCACTTCTAGTAGTCTGCAGGATCATATTCTTTTGTGTTTCTATTGCTGCTAACCATGGCAGGTTCACAAGCCGATGAGACTGATTGGGAGAACATGACGAACAAGGAGTTGCATGATAAATTTCAGCAAATGATGAGTGGCCAGGTGGGAGATGTGCTAAACAGATTTGAAGAGGCTATGGAGAAGATAGATGCCGTGGAGAAGTCGTTTGAGACAAAGCTGGATAACAAGTTTACTGAATTACTCAAGCGTCTTCCCCAACCACCACCGGCTGCACATGTCGCACCTCTACAACAACAACAACCACATCTCCAACGCCGCCTTCCAAATCAAGTGGGACGGGCACAGCGCGTTCCAATTGAGATTGGTCAAAATTCGGGTGCTGCTGCACCTACTGTTGATGCTTCTTTGGCTCCTGCTCCTGCGGCGGCTGAGGAGGATGACGATTATGCGGGCGATTATGAGGATGAGGTTGATCAAAATCAGAACTACGTGCAGCCACCAGCACCACCACCAGCAGGTCGACCTCAGGTATATATTCGCAACGGTAGGCCGGCACCACCACCTCAGGTACGAGATCATGACCATCTCCCTAAACTGAAATTGAATATTCCACCATTTGAGGGTAGATATGTTCCTGATATATATCTTACTTGGGAGTTAGAAACTGAACAACGATTTACATGTTTACAATATCCTGAGGAGAGACGTGTTCCTGCTGCTGTTTGTGCTTTCACTAGCTTTGCATGTGTTTGGTGGTCTGAACATTGTAGATTATATCCTGTTCCAGCTACTTGGGCTGCTTTGAAAACTGCTATGCGTACTCGTTGGGTTCCACCATATTATCAACGTGAATTACTTCAAAAATTGCAGCGTTTAAGACAAGGGAAAAATTCTGTAGAAGAATATTATCAGGAATTACAAACTGGCATGATTAGATGTGGTATTGTTGAGGAGAATGAAGCTATGCTTGCACGTTTTATGGGTGGATTAAATAAAGAGATTCAGACCATTCTAGAGTATAAGGATTATAATAATATCACTCGTTTATTCCATCTTGCTTGTAAAGCTGAACGTGAAGTGCAGGATCGACAGCCATTGGCGCGAACTAACTTTTCTGCAGGTCGACCTTCATCATGGACACCGCGTGCATCTTCTACTTCCACTTCACCATCACCTCCATCAGGTGCCACCTCCAGCCGTGATACAAGAAAGCAGGCACAACCACCACTCTCTGCCAAGAGCACACCTGCCGGGCCTGCGCAGAGCTCTTCTTCTTCCATGGCATCGACAGGGCACACAAGTGATATTATTTGTCGTCGTTGTAAGGGAAGAGGACATTTTGCGAGAGAATGCAAATCTCAGCGTGTCATGATTGCTACTGAGGATGGTGGGTATGAGTCCGCTAGTGACTATGATGAGGAGACTTTGGCTCTTATTACACGTGAAGAACATGGTGGAGATGATTCTGAAAATGAGACGCAATACATGGCTCCTGAAGACGCTGACAGGTATGAATGTTTAGTTGCTCAACGTGTTTTGAGTGTGCAGGTCACACAAGCAGAGCAAAATCAGAGGCATAATTTGTTCCATACAAAGGGAGTTGTGAAGGAACGTTCTGTTCGCGTCATCATAGATGGAGGGAGCTGTAACAACTTGGCTAGCATGGAGATGGTGGAGAAGCTATCTCTCACCACAAGACCACATCCACATCCTTACTACATCCAATGGTTCAACAACAGCGGCAAGGTTAAGGTAACACGTACTGTTCGTGTGCATTTTAGTATCTCTACATATGCTGATTATGTTGATTGTGATGTGGTACCCATGCAAGCATGTTCCTTATTACTAGGTAGACCATGGCAATTTGATAAAAATTCTGTACACCATGGTAGAAACAATCAGTATACTCTTGTTCATAAGGATAAAAATATTACTTTGCTTCCTATGACTCCTGATTCCATTTTGAAAGATGACATTAATAGAGCTAATAAAGCAAAACAGGAGAAAAATAAGAGTGAAAATCAGATTGTGGCAAAGGAATTTGAGCAACAAATGAAACCTAATAATAAACCATCTAGTGTTGTTTCTGAAATTAAATTGAAAAGTGCATGTTTACTTGCCACAAAATCTGATATTGATGAACTAGATTTCAGCAAATCTGTTTGCTATGCTTTTGTGTGCAAAGAGGCATTATTTTCATTCGAGGACGTGCCTTCCTCTTTGCCCCCTGCTGTCACTAACATTTTGCAGGAGTTCGCTGACGTCTTCCCACAAGACGTGCCACCGGGATTACCACCTATTCGAGGGATTGAGCATCAAATTGACTTAATTCCCGGTGCATCGCTACCCAACCGTGCACCATACCGTACCAATCCAGAGGAGACGAAGGAGATTATGCGTCAAGTACAGGAGCTGCTCGACAAAGGTTATATACGCGAATCTCTTAGTCCTTGTGCTGTTCCTATTATACTCGTGCCTAAAAAGGATGGTACGTCGCGTATGTGTGTTGATTGTAGAGGCATTAATAATATTACTATTCGTTATCGTCATCCTATTCCTAGGCTAGATGATATGCTTGATGAATTGAGTGGCTCTACAATATTCTCCAAAGTTGATTTGCGTAGTGGATACCATCAAATTCGTATGAAATTGGGAGATGAATGGAAAACTGCATTTAAAACTAAGTTTGGTTTATATGAGTGGTTAGTCATGCCTTTTGGGTTAACTAATGCACCTAGTACTTTCATGAGACTAATGAACGAAGTTTTACGTGCTTTCATTGGACGATTTGTGGTAGTCTATTTTGATGATATACTGATTTATAGCAAATCTTTGGAAGAACATTTGGAACATTTACGTGCTGTTTTTATTGCTCTACGTGATGCACGTTTGTTTGGTAACCTTGGGAAGTGCACCTTTTGCACCGACCGAGTATCTTTTCTTGGCTATGTTGTTACTCCACAGGGAATTGAAGTTGATAAAGCCAAGATTGAAGCTATTGAGAGTTGGCCGCAGCCCAAAACGGTCACACAAGTGCGGAGTTTTCTTGGACTCGCTGGTTTCTATAGGCGTTTTGTGAGAGATTTTAGCACCATTGCTGCACCTCTCAACGAGCTTACAAAGAAGGATGTGCCTTTTGTTTGGGGTACCGCACAGGAAGAAGCCTTCACGGTATTGAAAGATAAGTTGACACATGCTCCTTTACTCCAACTTCCTGATTTTAATAAGACTTTTGAGCTTGAATGTGATGCTAGTGGCATTGGATTAGGAGGTGTGTTATTACAAGATGGCAAACCTGTTGCATACTTTTCTGAAAAATTGAGTGGGCCTAGTCTGAATTATTCTACTTATGATAAAGAACTATATGCTCTTGTTCGGACTTTAGAAACATGGCAACATTATTTATGGCCCAAAGAATTTGTTATACATTCTGATCATGAATCTTTGAAACATATTAAAAGTCAAGCTAAACTGAATCGTAGACATGCTAAATGGGTTGAATTCATTGAAACTTTCCCTTATGTCATTAAACACAAGAAGGGTAAAGAAAATGTTATTGCTGATGCATTGTCTCGTCGCTATACTATGCTTTCACAACTTGACTTCAAAATATTTGGTTTGGAGACCATCAAAGATCAATATGTGCATGATGCTGATTTTAAAGATGTATTGCAGAATTGTAAAGAAGGAAGAACCTGGAACAAGTTTGTCGTTAATGATGGATTTGTGTTCCGTGCTAACAAGCTATGCATTCCAGCTAGCTCTCTTCGTCTTTTGTTGTTGCAGGAGGCGCATGGAGGAGGATTAATGGGACACTTTGGCGTGAAGAAGACGGAGGACGTACTTGCTACACATTTCTTTTGGCCAAAGATGAGACGGGATGTTGAGCGTTTTGTTGCTCGCTGCACTACATGTCAAAAAGCTAAGTCACGACTCAATCCTCATGGTTTATATATGCCTTTGCCTGTACCTAGTGTTCCTTGGGAGGATATATCTATGGACTTTGTTTTAGGTTTACCTCGAACAAAGAAGGGGAGGGATAGCATATTTGTTGTCGTGGATAGATTCTCGAAAATGGCACACTTTATACCATGTCATAAAAGCGATGATGCTGTTAATGTTGCTGATTTGTTCTTTCGTGAAATTATTCGCTTGCATGGTGTGCCAAATACTATTGTTTCCGATCGTGATACTAAATTTCTTAGCCACTTTTGGAGATGTTTATGGGCTAAGTTGGGGACTAAACTGCTTTTTAGTACTACTTGTCACCCCCAAACTGATGGACAAACTGAAGTAGTCAATAGAACATTGTCTACTATGCTTAGGGCTGTTTTGAAGAATAATAAGAAAATGTGGGAAGAATGCTTGCCTCATATTGAGTTTGCTTATAATCGTTCATTGCATTCTACTACTAAGATGTGCCCTTTTGAAATTGTGTATGGTTTCCTACCTCGTGCACCTATTGATTTGTTGCCTCTTCCATCTTCGGAGAAGGTTAATTTTGATGCTAAACAACGTGCTGAATTGATCTTAAAAATGCATGAGTTAACTAAGGAAAACATTGAGCGTATGAATGCTAAATATAAACTTGCTGGAGATAAGGGTAGAAAACATGTTGTGTTTGCACCTGGAGATCTTGTTTGGTTACATTTGCGTAAGGATAGATTTCCTGATTTGCGCAAATCAAAGCTAATGCCACGTGCTGATGGTCCTTTTAAGGTGTTAGAGAAAATAAATGATAATGCATATAAACTTGAGCTGCCTGCAGATTTTGGGGTTAGTCCCACTTTTAACATTGCAGATTTGAAGCCTTATTTGGGTGAGGAAGATGAGCTTCCGTCGAGGACGACTTCATTTCAAGAAGGGGAGGATGATGAGGACATCAATACCATTGTTACACCCACAGCCCCTGCTGCTATACATACTGGACCAATTACTAGAGCTCGCGCACGCCAATTAAATTACCAGGTACTTTCGTTTCTTGGTAATGATTCTAATGTTCATGAGAATATGATGCTGCCTAAATTGGATACATTTGTTTTGCTTACAAATGAAGGGCCTAGCTTTGAGAAGGATGAACATTGGAGCAAGAACAAGCATGGAGATGATGGCATGCGCATGGGGAACAAGAACGGAGTTACAAGTGATGATTTCAGGACGTTGAAGCCACCATAATGCGTGCATGAAGCCTTGGACGAAATATACAAGATGCTACTTCATAACTTTCGTCCAGAGGCTATTCTAGGTGCTGCGTCACCTTATTATTGGGCCAGGCCCATGTAATTTCGAAATACATAAGTATAGGCTGTTTTTAGAGTCCGTATGTGTGGGGAAACAAGAGATAGGGTTGGTTTCGGACCCCTTCCTCAAGGGCCACGAAATTCCCCCCTCTTCCTCCATATATACAGCCCTTAGGGCGTCGTTTAGACTTTGGGGTTTTGTTTAGATTAAAAGTTCGCCATAGCTGCAACTTCGCGTACTTCGTTTAGTTCAGCGACCAGACAAAGGCGTCACAGAACTCCAGGTTGATCAATAAAGCTTTCATCTTATATTCGCAATATCCAGATTGCAATCTCAGTTTCTTGCTTGTTCTTCGTTTGCTCGCAGGAAACAGACCCTCGTGGTCAGGTTGATCGTGCTCCGGCATGGTCAATAACCTCTCGGAGTTGGTTTAGCGATTGCTAAGGCACGACGTCCTCGCACGTTCGTAGTCGGATCGTCAAAGTCGACTTCCACCAAAGCGATATCCATCATCTCATCGAAAGACGGGACACCTTTGCCTCTATCGAACGTCCTGGATTCATCACTTGTAACTCCGTTCTTGTTCCCCATGCGCATGCCATCATCTCCATGCTTGTTCTTGCTCCAATGTTCATCCCTCTTCAAGCTAGGCCCTTCATTTGTAAGCAAAACAAATGTATCCAATTTAGGCAGCATCATATTCTCATGAACATTAGAATCATTACCAAGAAACGAAAGTACCTGGTAATTTAATTGGCGTGCGCGAGCTCTAGTAATTGGCCCAGTATGTATAGCAGCAGGGGCTGTGGGTGTAATAATGGTATTGATGTCCTCATCATCCTCCCCTTCTTGAAATGAAGTCGTCCTCGACGGAAGCTCATCTTCCTCACCCAAATAAGGCTTCAAATCTACAATGTTAAAAGTGGGACTAACCCCAAAATCTGCAGGCAGCTCAAGTTTATATGCATTATCATTTATTTTCTCTAACACCTTAAAAGGACCATCAGCACGTGGCATTAGCTTTGATTTGCGCAAATCAGGGAATCTATCCTTACGCAAATGTAACCAAACAAGATCTCCAGGTGCAAAGACAACATGTTTTCTACCCTTATCTCCAGCAAGTTTATATTTGGCATTCATACGCTCAATGTTTTCCTTAGTTAACTCATGCATTTTTAAGATCAATTCAGCACGTTGTTTAGCATCAAAATTAACCTTCTCCGAAGATGGAAGAGGCAACAAATCAATAGGTGCACGAGGTAGGAAACCATACACAATTTCAAAAGGGCACATCTTAGTAGTAGAATGCAATGAACGATTATAAGCAAACTCAATATGAGGCAAGCATTCTTCCCACATTTTCTTATTATTCTTCAAAACAGCCCTAAGCATAGTAGACAATGTTCTATTGACTACTTCAGTTTGTCCATCAGTTTGGGGGTGACAAGTAGTACTAAAAAGCAGTTTAGTCCCCAACTTAGCCCATAAACATCTCCAAAAGTGGCTAAGAAATTTAGTATCACGATCTGAAACAATAGTATTTGGCACACCATGCAAGCGAATAATTTCACGAAAGAACAAATCAGCAACATTAACAGCATCATCGCTTTTATGACATGGTATAAAGTGTGCCATTTTCGAGAATCTATCCACGACAACAAATATGCTATCCCTCCCCTTCTTTGTTCGAGGTAAACCTAAAACAAAGTCCATAGATATATCCTCCCAAGGAACACTAGGTACAGGCAAAGGCATATATAAACCATGAGGATTGAGTCGTGACTTAGCTTTTTGACATGTAGTGCAGCGAGCAACAAAACGCTCAACATCCCGTCTCATCTTTGGCCAAAAGAAATGTGTAGCAAGTACGTCCTCCGTCTTCTTCACGCCAAAGTGTCCCATTAATCCTCCTCCATGCGCCTCCTGCAACAACAAAAGACGAAGAGAGCTAGCTGGAATGCATAGCTTGTTAGCACGGAACACAAATCCATCATTAACGACAAACTTGTTCCAGGTTCTTCCTTCTTTACAATTCTGCAATACATCTTTAAAATCAGCATCATGCACATATTGATCTTTGATGGTCTCCAAACCAAATATTTTGAAGTCAAGTTGTGAAAGCATAGTATAGCGACGAGACAATGCATCAGCAATAACATTTTCTTTACCCTTCTTGTGTTTAATGACATAAGGGAAAGTTTCAATGAATTCAACCCATTTAGCATGTCTACGATTCAGTTTAGCTTGACTTTTAATATGTTTCAAAGATTCATGATCAGAATGTATAACAAATTCTTTGGGCCATAAATAATGTTGCCATGTTTCTAAAGTCCGAACAAGAGCATATAGTTCTTTATCATAAGTAGAATAATTCAGACTAGGCCCACTCAATTTTTCAGAAAAGTATGCAACAGGTTTGCCATCTTGTAATAACACACCTCCTAATCCAATGCCACTAGCATCACATTCAAGCTCAAAAGTCTTATTAAAATCAGGAAGTTGGAGTAAAGGAGCATGTGTCAACTTATCTTTCAATACCGTGAAGGCTTCTTCCTGTGCGGTACCCCAAACAAAAGGCACATCCTTCTTTGTAAGCTCGTTGAGAGGTGCAGCAATGGTGCTAAAATCTCTCACAAAACGCCTATAGAAACCAGCGAGTCCAAGAAAACTCCGCACTTGTGTGACCGTTTTGGGCTGCGGCCAACTCTCAATAGCTTCAATCTTGGCTTTATCAACTTCAATTCCCTGTGGAGTAACAACATAGCCAAGAAAAGATACTCGGTCGGTGCAAAAGGTGCACTTCCCAAGGTTACCAAACAAACGTGCATCACGTAGAGCAATAAAAACAGCACGTAAATGTTCCAAATGTTCTTCCAAAGATTTGCTATAAATCAGTATATCATCAAAATAGACTACCACAAATCGTCCAATGAAAGCACGTAAAACTTCGTTCATTAGTCTCATGAAAGTACTAGGTGCATTAGTTAACCCAAAAGGCATGACTAACCACTCATATAAACCAAACTTAGTTTTAAATGCAGTTTTCCATTCATCTCCCAATTTCATACGAATTTGATGGTATCCACTACGCAAATCAACTTTGGAGAATATTGTAGAGCCACTCAATTCATCAAGCATATCATCTAGCCTAGGAATAGGATGACGATAACGAATAGTAATATTATTAATGCCTCTACAATCAACACACATACGCGACGTACCATCCTTTTTAGGCACTAGTATAATAGGAACAGCACAAGGACTAAGAGATTCGCGTATATAACCTTTGTCGAGCAGCTCCTGTACTTGACGCATAATCTCCTTCGTCTCCTCTGGATTGGTACGGTATGGTGCACGGTTGGGTAGCGATGCACCGGGAATTAAGTCAATTTGATGCTCAATCCCTCGAATAGGTGGTAATCCCGGTGGCACGTCTTGTGGGAAGACGTCAGCGAACTCCTGCAAAATGTTAGTGACAGCAGGGGGCAAAGAGGAAGGCACGTCCTCGAATGAAAATAATGCCTCTTTGCACACAAAAGCATAGCAAACAGATTTGCTGAAATCTAGTTCATCAATATCAGATTTTGTGGCAAGTAAACATGCACTTTTCAATTTAATTTCAGAAACAACACTAGATGGTTTATTATTAGGTTTCATTTGTTGCTCAAATTCTTTTGCCACAATCTGATTTTCACTCTTATTTTTCTCCTGTTTTGCTTTATTAGCTCTATTAATGTCATCTTTCAAAATGGAATCAGGAGTCATAGGAAGCAAAGTAATATTTTTATCCTTATGAACAAGAGTATACTGATTGTTTCTACCATGGTGTACAGAATTTTTATCAAATTGCCATGGTCTACCTAGTAATAAGGAACATGCTTGCATGGGTACCACATCACAATCAACATAATCAGCATATGTAGAGATACTAAAATGCACACGAACAGTACGTGTTACCTTAACCTTGCCGCTGTTGTTGAACCATTGGATGTAGTAAGGATGTGGATGTGGTCTTGTGGTGAGAGATAGCTTCTCCACCATCTCCATGCTAGCCAAGTTGTTACAGCTCCCTCCATCTATGATGACGCGAACAGAACGTTCCTTCACAACTCCCTTTGTATGGAACAAATTATGCCTCTGATTTTGCTCTGCTTGTGTGACCTGCACACTCAAAACACGTTGAGCAACTAAACATTCATACCTGTCAGCGTCTTCAGGAGCCATGTATTGCGTCTCATTTTCAGAATCATCTCCACCATGTTCTTCACGTGTAATAAGAGCCAAAGTCTCCTCATCATAGTCACTAGCGGACTCATACCCACCATCCTCAGTAGCAATCATGACACGCTGAGATTTGCATTCTCTCGCAAAATGTCCTCTTCCCTTACAACGACGACAAATAATATCACTTGTGTGCCCTGTCGATGCCATGGAAGAAGAAGAGCTCTGCGCAGGCCCGGCAGGTGTGCTCTTGGCAGAGAGTGGTGGTTGTGCCTGCTTTCTTGTATCACGGCTGGAGGTGGCACCTGATGGAGGTGATGGTGAAGTGGAAGTAGAAGATGCACGCGGTGTCCATGATGAAGGTCGACCTGCAGAAAAGTTAGTTCGCGCCAATGGCTGTCGATCCTGCACTTCACGTTCAGCTTTACAAGCAAGATGGAATAAACGAGTGATATTATTATAATCCTTATACTCTAGAATGGTCTGAATCTCTTTATTTAATCCACCCATAAAACGTGCAAGCATAGCTTCATTCTCCTCAACAATACCACATCTAATCATGCCAGTTTGTAATTCCTGATAATATTCTTCTACAGAATTTTTCCCTTGTCTTAAACGCTGCAATTTTTGAAGTAATTCACGTTGATAATATGGTGGAACCCAACGAGTACGCATAGCAGTTTTCAAAGCAGCCCAAGTAGCTGGAACAGGATATAATCTACAATGTTCAGACCACCAAACACATGCAAAGCTAGTGAAAGCACAAACAGCAGCAGGAACACGTCTCTCCTCAGGATATTGTAAACATGTAAATCGTTGTTCAGTTTCTAACTCCCAAGTAAGATATATATCAGGAACATATCTACCCTCAAATGGTGGAATATTCAATTTCAGTTTAGGGAGATGGTCATGATCTCGTACCTGAGGTGGTGGTGCCGGCCTACCGTTGCGAATATATACCTGAGGTCGACCTGCTGGTGGTGGTGCTGGTGGCTGCACGTAGTTCTGATTTTGATCAACCTCATCCTCATAATCGCCCGCATAATCGTCATCCTCCTCAGCCGCCGCAGGAGCAGGAGCCAAAGAAGCATCAACAGTAGGTGCAGCAGCACCCGAATTTTGACCAGTCTCAATTGGAACGCGTTGTGCCCGTCCCACTTGATTTGGAAGGCGGCGTTGGAGATGTGGTTGTTGTTGTTGTAGAGGTGCGACATGTGCAGCCGGTGGTGGTTGGGGAAGACGCTTGAGTAATTCAGTAAACTTGTTATCCAGCTTTGTCTCGAACGACTTCTCCACGGCATCTATCTTCTCCATAGCCTCTTCAAATCTGTTTAGCACATCTCCCACCTGGCCACTCATCATTTGCTGAAATTTATCATGCAACTCCTTGTTCGTCATGTTCTCCCAATCAGTCTCATCGGCTTGTGAACCTGCCATGGTTAGCAGCAATAGAAACACAAAAGAATATGATCCTGCAGACTACTAGAAGTGGTGGTGATGGTGGTGTGTCACAAAACCTTCAAGCGAATCTCAAATTCTTACCAGTTCTTACCCAGCAGCAGGTGGTGACCGGCAACCGTTGTAGTCAAAAACTCTCAAAGCTTGGATATAGCGATTACCAGGGAGAGTCAAACGCACGATGTAGACTTATGTGGAGCTGGGAAGGCTTATAATATGGTAGCAAAATGGTAAGCAATAATCAATTCAGAGATGCAAAGTTGAATAAACGCTCAAGGATGGTACTGTGCTGGTCCTAGGCTAGACCGTGCTAGAGACGCGAGCCTAGAACACTAACAAAATCACGGCGCTGCACGTAAACAAGGGAAAAGCACACTCTGGAATTTTTTTTTCGCTCTTTTTTTTTTGCGAAAAAATCACTATAATGGCGAGTTTCTCAAAACTCTTCCCAGGTCAAATTGACATGATGGGCACAAAATTTTTTGACTACTTTTTTCGGAAATCAGGGCAGCGACAACGAAAAAATGCGACAAAAAAATCACTATGATGGCGAGTGTCTCAAAACACTACCCGTGGCCTAAAAATAGGATAGGGAAAAAATATTTTTGGTTGCCGAAATTTTGGCCTAAAAACTGCCCGGGGGTCTCCAGACTCTTTTTTTTCCGAGACCTACTCAGGCAAGGAAACACGAAACGGAAAATATATGGATCTCTAAAACCAACCGAATAAGAAAAGAACTCGGATTGGTGGTGGATATATGGCGGTAGGATATGGCAGCGGTGGTGGTATATGGTAGCGGTAGTGGTATATGGATACGGATCGGTGGTGGTATATGGATACGGATTGGTGGTGGTATATAGATACGGATTCAGAGCGGTGGCGGATAAGCAATGGTGGTAGATGGCAAGGCGATGATGATGGTGCGGCGGCGGCGTGACAACTTATGACCAGAACTCGAAACTCTAAAAGACTAGACTCTAAGACCAGCAACTTGACACGACGATGCAACCGCAAATTCAACAAAGCAAAAACCCTAAAAAGATTATGCAAAGGCTCAGATTGGTTCGGATATGATGAACTAACCCTAATTTTTTTTGGTGTGGCTTTTTCGTGGACTGTAGGTATGAAGAACAGACTCGATCTAAACTATGAAAAACTGTAAAATCTCACCGAGCAACCTGGAAATCTGATACCACTTGATAGAGGCAAAGGTGTCCCGTCTTTCGATGAGATGATGGATATCGCTTTGGTGGAAGTCGACTTTGACGATCCGACTACGAACGTGCGATGACGTCGCGCCTTAGCAATCGCTAAAGCAACTCCGAGAGGTTATTGACCACGCCGGAGCACGATCAACCTGACCACGAGGGTCTGTTTCCTGCGAGCAAACGAAGAACAAGCAAGAAACTGAGATTGCAATCTGGATATTGCGAATATAAGATGAGCTTTATTGATCAAGGTGGAGTTCTGTGACGCCTTTGTCTGGTCGCTGAACACAAACGAAGTACGCAAAGTTGCAGCTATGGCGAACTTTTAATCTAAACAAAACCCAAAGTCTAAACGACGCCCTAAGGGCTGTATATATGGAGGAAGAGGGGGGGAATTTCGTGGCCCTTGAGGAAGGGGTCCGAAACCAACCCTATCTCTTGTTTCCCCACACATACGGACTCTAAAAACAGCCTATACTTATGTATTTCGAAATTACATGGGCCTGGCCCAATAATAAGGTGACGCAGCACCTAGAATAGCCTCTGGACGAAAGTTATGAAGTAGCATCTTGTATATTTCGTCCAAGGCTTCATGCACGCATTATGGTGGCTTCAACGTCCTGAAATCATCACTTGTAACTCCGTTCTTGTTCCCCATGCGCATGCCATCATCTCCATGCTTGTTCTTGCTCCAATGTTCATCCTTCTCAAAGCTAGGCCCTTCATTTGTAAGCAAAACAAATGTATCCAATTTAGGCAGCATCATATTCTCATGAACATTAGAATCATTACCAAGAAACGAAAGTACCTGGTAATTTAATTGGCGTGCGTGAGCTCTAGTAATTGGTCTAGTATGTATAGCAGAAGGGGCTGTGGGTGTAATAATGGTATTGATGTCCTCATCAAATATCAACAATGTCGAGTGCACCCATTGAAATAACTGAGAAAGAATCATGTGAATCAGGGAATCAATCAGATTTGGATCAAATACGTTTGAAAATAATTGTGCCAATGTTTAATCATTTTGATATGACCTCCAATATTGGTGATAATTTTGTGTCGGATAACTTGTTGCATGTTTGCTTATTTAAGCATGTTATAGATTGTAATTTGGAAACAATTGAAGTTTATTCACCAATGTGGGGATGGTTTAATGATGAACATTGTCAATCATTTGATATGAATAAGAGCTTCACTTATATGTGCAAATTGAGTTGCAATATTTTCATGTCTTCTAATACTTGTGATAATATTTTGGCTTTACATTTTATGAAATATGAAAGTTACTCATGTATACATGTGTAATATGTGCCAAAATTAAGGGAAGTAAAAATGGATGACATATACATATACAACATGTACACCTTGTCTCTTTTGATAGCCACATTTTAGATTAAGCAACGCCGATGACGGCTTTGTTTTCAAGAAGGGGAGGATGATGAGGACATGACTACCTTGGATACGACCAAAAATATTGCATACATGTATATTTGTGAGGTGATTTCTATGCAAACTATGCAATAATTTATTTATGTCATCCAGGACAAAGATACTTCACAAACTTTTGTGTCATGTTTAATTGCAGGTGTATGGGACATTTCTACAATCCACATATATGAAGACAAGGGAAAAAGAGAAGTTTAGGTGATGTTCAAAAAGTCCTCTCACGTCACTTTTGGGCCAAGAGAAGATAGAGTCCAAGTCTCTCACGTTCTGGATTCAGATTCGGACTACACAGACATACCTGACTCAAAACGGCAATAACTCTTTCATACAGACTCCGAATTGGGTGATTCTATTTTTGTTGGAAAATAGATTCCGTGCTATTTCCAACCCAATTGGATTCACCTTAGAATTCGTCCGGAGCGTTGAGTTATGGATGAAACAATATGATGCTGCAGCAGAATCCGAGTCAAACTACAAGTCCAAAGGTGTTGCATCACCTCCACTTGGGCCCATTGGCCTTGTGCGACCTAGGGTTAGTTTTAGGCTGCCTTGGGACGTCCTCCCACCTCCTTGTCCGCCACCCCTTGCTCCTATATAAGTAAATCCATCTAGTAGCTTTTTCCTTGGGATTTGTTTAGTTAAAAGTTAGCCATTGCAACTTCGTGTACTTCGTTTGTGTCCAATGACCAGATCAAGACCGCTTTTCGGATCCACACCTTTATCAATACTTCATCTATATTCGCAATATTCAGATTGCATTATCATATTCTTGCTTGTTCTTCGATTGCATGCAGTAATAGACCTTCGTGGTCAGGTTGATCGTGCTCCGGCGTGGTCAATAACCTCTCGGAGTTGGTCTAGCGATTGCTAAGGCGCAGCGTTGTTGCACGTCTGTAGTCGGATCATCAAAGTCGTCTCCACCAAATCAATAATTATCATCTCATCGAAAGATCGGGACACCCCCGCCTTTACCACAAAGATGTCGTCAAAGTTACCGTCCTTGCTTACGGTCGATGGTGTCAAAATGGTTGAATGGTTGTTGTCGACAACGAGTCCATGTCAAAAATGAGCGGTGGTGATGTCAATGTCGAACCGTTCCTAGTTAGCTGAAACACCCTAGAAAACGATGAACCACAACTCAAATTCTCAAAACAAAATTCAAATGGTGGTAGCGAAATGCAGTGGTGGTGTCGAAGTTGGCAATGCGGAAGTAGTGGTGGTGGTTGATGAAGAAGCAACCGTCCCTAAGTAGCTGAAGCACCTTAGGAGACTCCAGTCATAACTCAAACAATCACAAATGCTATGTGAATCAAAATGTGTTAAGTTGCGGAAGTCGGTGGTGGTAATGTGGATGATATGGTGGAGGATCAAGGCAAAGATGACGAAGTTCCAAAATTTTTATGGAGTCAAATGTTGTTGTAACCTATCTATATGGATGGGGGTGTCAATAGCTATCCAATAAGCTAAAAAACGTCAAAATCGGACTCCGGATGAATTATTTATGAACAAAACGGTCAATCAGCCGAGGCTGAAACTAGGAGGGGCGGTTGTACCGCTTGCAAGGGCGGTTGTACCGCTCCTGGAGCGTCATGGAGTTCCAGTTTTGTGCTAGAAGAAGTATCAGGGGATGGGGTAGAGGTACCGCCTCAGGGGTCGGTTATACCGCTTTTGTCGGAAAAAATTCCAGATCTATGTACGGGATGGACTTGGGCCGAAATGGATGATTCCGAGGGCAAAATTTGACGAATTTCATGGATAGAAAGTGGGGAAACTTATGCGGAAGCTAGATCCACTCGAAACACAAAGAATCCATGGATCAAAATCAACAAAACTTCATCACACCAACAAATCACAAAAAAATTGGGGCTATTTTGGTGGGTATTTTCGAATTTAGGACGAAAACAAGCAAAATTAGGCTAGAAAGTGGGGGTAGGGACTCCAAATTCGTGGTCAACCATGGCTCATGATACCAAGATGATCTAGGGTAGAACCCTAGATGCCCGATCTTCTATGAAATGGTGGGCATCCCGCGAAGAACACGAAGAACACGAGGGGAAAACATGAGGGTAAAGGAGAAGAATCACTCAAATTAACAAGAAATGGTCACACATGTGCTAGATCCATGAACAATACGAGTGATACATGATGCAAACGCAACAAAGGACGATACAAGAGACTAGTTCATCTCTGTGAGGAGGCCTTGAGGGGGTCTTCCCGTGAGGGGTCTTGAATCCACTTGGGGGATCTTCTACGTAGAGGTCGTGATCTCCTATGGAGAAGGTATCAAGTGGATGAGCAAAGCTTTATCTCTCAAATGAGCTAATTTGTCGAGTTCCCAACCGCTCTTGGGATTACACGAACTATCATGTTGTTGCTATCTTCCATAAGCTTCTTTCCATCCTTACTTCCACGCCTCGATGGATATTGCTCAAAAATCAATTTTTGTACACGGATGAGTACTGTGATGCAATTCAATACGAGAGTCTTGTGTTTGCTGCCACCACTCGTGGCACTGTTTTTGCATGGAATCCTTATGGTTTCGGTATGTTTGTCTTCCCACGTAATTAGAATTGTCTCATCCACATGCATGCAAGTTAGTATGCCCATACTAATTAACCTTCTTGTGTTTCCAAGGTCCTGTGAACATTCCACCACCCATACTTGAAATTTTTTATAACCAAGGGAGAGATGATGATGGTGATGATCACGAGCATGAGGACGAGTAGGACCTATGTACTCAGTGGCGCCTGGCAACTTATTCCGATGGATCACCTCTTCTTGTCTGTATACAGGGCACTGCTGATGTTACTAAGGAAGCAGGTGTTGTCTCCCATGGTCGCACTCTCCGGACCTATTCCAACATCCGTTGCAGGGTATTCGGGATGGATACTAGTGTGCTGGCGCCAACACCTTCTCCCGGGTTCAATATTGATAGTCTTTGAGAGAACTCGCTCTTCCTTGGACTAAACTATCCAATGATGGTGAAAGGCGATCCAGCTGCTGTTGGCACAACATTACTGCCATTTATGAGAAGCAACTGTATCTATACATCAGACATTTCTATGGTTCCCTACCCTGGCTATCACAATATGCGTCCTAATATAGGCCGCTTCAGCCTGGATGATGAGTCCTGCGTTGGTATCGATATTGACAATAGCTGGCCCTTCCCAGAGGCTTACTTATGGTTCAAAGCAAGCATTTCCAACACTGAGGATTAGTTGAGTTGAAGTACATTTCATTGCTTGTTATTTGTTGTGTGATAAAAAATTTAGTATTTACTAGAATGTTTTGTTGGAAATAATCTATAATCCAACATGTATCCTTGTTGTCGTTGTGTGTTGACGACTTGTTGTATGTAATGAATGGTACATTTGCCTATGCATGTGATAAACTCAATTTATGAATGGTTTTCGAGTCACTTCTTGGAGTGTGAGTACCGTAGTAGTATAGCCAACATCCGGTTATATGAAGTCGCCACATCACATAGGGCCAACCTAATAGTATGCTAGTACAATAGTTAGTCCTAGTAGTAGTATACCATTAACTAGAGCTAGGTGTCGCACGGAGGCTGAGAAATATGGTGATAGCGTGAGGTGGGCTTGTACGTATGATGTAGGCATAGGACTTGCCATGTTTCCTACTCCTCCGGTCTAAATGTGGAGAAGATTTGGTCGAGCTCTTCCTCCTTTTGCCGACACATGGGACATCCAGCATCCAGGTCGTGTCATGCAAGAAAATGGAGTGCTAGTTGAAGCCACGTGATGTGCATCTTGGGTTAAACTGTAAATATAATCTTACTCTTGAGTAACTCCAAAAGCGGCCACCGAAGATCTTTATTGGATTTGTTTTTCATCACCAGCATGTCGAGGTGAAAGATGCGCAGGTTCAGTGGGTCGTCTTGCGTTTTCACTGACATGTGGGACCGCATGTGAGCAAACAGACGACGGGCACACTCCGCGCGTCTGCTGGCTGGCTGAGAAGAGAGAAAGAGGAGGGCTGAGCACGGACTCCAGGAAAATTTGCGACAATGTGAGTAGTACTAGTGGTGTATCGTACTCCTGGAGAGATAATGTGTTCGCTGTACGTAACCAGCATCTTGATATAGTGGGGTGGCATGGGCCATAACTAGCATTCACGTCTAGCAGTACGACACATGCCACCCACACAAGTCCCATTTGACACCAATTTTCTTGGAGTTCGTGCTACATCTATCTCTTCTCCCTCCTATTTTCTCTAACTCAGCCATCGCGCGGTGGGCGGGGTGGGGGTTTGCTGATAGTCGGTTTGCTCAACTGCGGTCCCACTTGTATGTCAAAATGTAACACAACACGCATTCCCCCTTGAGCGGCGTGTCGGACCAACCGTGTGGGGGTGCGACGCAAACACGGTAGGCTTTTCCTTTTGAACTTGTAACTTGCAAAATTTGGTTCTGCTCCATGGCGCCACCGATAGATAGAAATAATGATTTTCCCTAGTGTAATGAGAAGTTTGGTTCTAACGCGGTTCATGCATAGAGTACGTACGAAAATTATGAAGGTTATGCAAAAGGTAAGATAATTACTAGTACAATATACTACTACATGGAATTGACGGAAAGATAAAGGTACATACAGGTCCATCAACGGCATCCTCACGCCCAAGTGTGCCGAGTCACCAACCGATGTGCGAGGAGCAGCGGCGTTGGAGGCGAGGTCAACGTGCTTCTGAACAATGCCGTCCAAGGTTTTCCTGCGTTCCAAGAAGGCCAGCATCCTATAGTCCTCTTCTTGCATGTAGTAGTCCTTGTGGATGATTTATGCGTAGACGTGGGTGATTATGTGGATGGTGTCTTGCTGCGCCAGGCGCTGCGCGGCGAGCGCAACATCGAGGTGGACATTCTCTGGCGTGACGGCGGGCAATCGCAGGGCCACTAGTGCGTCGAAGAAGTTGTCACCATAGAGGCCATTGAGGGTGACGGGCATCGCAGAGCCTGGGCGCGTGGGCTGGAGGCGTACGTCAAGGTCTTCCGCAAGCTTCTTGACGATGGTGAACTTGTCAAGGAAGCCGACGAGGACCTCGTCGAACAAGGAGACAAAGCTGTCGTCCAAGAGGCCTCTCGCCCTGGCGGCCTCAAGCATGACCTGGCGACGTTCCTCGGTGTCGGGCCGCAGGCCGGCGTCATGGACCATCTAGCACAGCCGGCTGATGCTCGCGCTCATCGCCTCCATGGGTCTAGCTTCTAGTCAATTGATCTTGCGATTGGAGTGATCACTCTTGCCCTTGGTTAGTGATAGAGGCAAAGGTGTCCCGTCTTTCGATGAGATGATGGATATCGCCTTGATGGAAGTCGACTTTGACGATCCGACTATGAACGTGCGAGGACGTCGCGCCTTAGCAATCGCTAAACCAACTCCGAGAGGTTATTGACCACGCTGGAGCACGATGAACCTGACCACGAGGGTCTGTTTCCTGCGAGCAAACGAAGAACAAGCAAGAAACTGAGATTGCAATCTGGATATTGCGAATATAAGATGAAAGCTTTATTGATCAAGGTGGGGTTCTATGACGCCTTTGTCTGGTCGTTGAACACAAACGAAGTACGCGAAGTTGCAGCTATGGCGAACTTTTAATCTAAACAAAACCCAAAGTCTAAACGACGCCCTAAGGGCTGTATATATGGAGGAAGAGGGGGAATTTCGTGGCCCTTGGGGAAGGGGTCCGAAACCAATCCTATCTCTTGTTTCCCCACACATACGGACTCTAAAAATAGCCTATACTCAAGTATTTCGAAATTACATGGGCCTGGCCCAATAATAAGGTGACACAGCACCTAGAATAGCCTCTGGACGAAAGTTATGAAGTAGTATCTTGTATATTTCTTCCAAGGCTTCATGCACGCATTATGGTGGCTTCAACGTCCTGAAATCATCACTTGTAGCTCTGTTCTTGTCCCCCATGCGCATGCCATCATCTCCATGCTTGTTCTTGCTCCAATGTTCATCCTTCTCAAGCTAGGCCCTTCATTTGTAAGCAAAACAAATGTATCCAATTTAGGCAGCATCATATTCTCATGAACATTAGCATCATTACCAAGAAACGAAAGTACCTAGTAATTTAATTGGCGTGCGCGAGCTCTAGTAATTGGTCCAGTATGTATAGCAGCCGGGGCTGTGGGTGTAACAATGGTATTGATGTCCTCATCATCCTCCCCTTCTTGAAATGAAGTCGTCCTCGACGGAAGCTCATCTCCCTCACCCAAATAAGGCTTCAAATCTGCAATCTTAAAAGTGGGACTAACCCCAAAATCTGCAGGCAGCTCAAGTTTATATGCATTATCATTTATTTTCTCTAACACCTTAAAAGGACCATCAGCACCTGGCATTAGCTTTGATTTGCGCAAATCAGGAAATCTATCCTTACGCAAATGTAACCAAACAAGATCTCCAGGTGCAAACACAACATGTTTTCTACCCTTATCTCCAGCAAGTTTATATTTAGCATTCATACGCTCAATGTTTTCCTTAGTTAACTCATGCATTTTTAAGATCAATTCAGCACGTTGTTTAGCATCAAAATTAACGTTCTCCGAAGATGGAAGAGGCAACAAATCAATAGGTGCACGAGGTAGGAAACCATACACAATTTCAAAAGGGCACATCTTAGTAGTAGAATGCAATGAACGATTATAAGCAAACTCAATATGAGGCAAGCATTCTTCCCACATTTTCTTATTATTCTTCAAAACAGCCCTAAGCATAGTAGACAATGTTCTATTGACTACTTCAGTTTGTCCATCAGTTTGGGGGTGACAAGTAGTACTAAAAAGAAGTTTAGTCCCCAACTTAGCCCATAAACATCTCCAAAAGTGGCTAAGAAATTTAGTATCACGATCTGACACAATAGTATTTGGCACACCATGCAAACGAATAATTTCACGGAAGAACAAATCAGCAACATTAACAGCATCATCGCTTTTATGACATGGTATAAAGTGTGCCATTTTTGAGAATCTATCCATGACGACAAATATGCTATCCCTCCCCTTCTTTGTTCGAGGTAAACCTAAAACAAAGTCCATAGATATATCCTCCCAAGGAACACTAGGTACAGGCAAAGGCATATATAAACCATGAGGATTGATTCGTGACTTAGCTTTTTGACATGTAGTGCAGCGAGCAACAAAACGCTCAACATCCCGTCTCATCTTTGGCCAAAAGAAATGTGTAGCAAGTACGTCCTCCGTCTTCTTCACGCCAAAGTGTCCCATTAGTCCTCCTCCATGCGCCTCCTGCAACAACAAAAGACGAAGAGAGCTAGCTGGAATGCATAGCTTGTTAGCACGGAACACAAATCCATCATTAACGACAAACTTGTTCCAGGTTCTTCCTTCTTTACAATTCTGCAAAACATCTTTAAAATCAGCATCATGCACATATTGATCTTTGATGGTCTCCAAACCAAATATTTTGAAGTCAAGTTGTGAAAGCATAGTATAGCGACGAGACAATGCATCAGCAATAACATTTTCTTTACCCTTCTTGTGTTTAATGACATAAGGGAAAGTTTCAATGAATTCAACCCATTTAGCATGTCTACGATTCAGTTTAGCTTGACTTTTAATATGTTTCAAAGATTCATGATCAGAATGTATAACAAATTCTTTGGGCCATAAATAATGTTGCCATGTTTCTAAAGTCCGAACAAGAGCATATAGTTCTTTATCATAAGTAGAATATTCAGACTAGGCCCACTCAATTTTTCAGAAAAGTATGCAACAGGTTTACCATCTTGTAATAACACACCTCCTAATCCAATTCCACTAGCATCACATTCAAGCTCAAAAGTCTTATTAAAATCAAGAAGTTGGAGTAAAGGAGCATGTGTCAACTTATCTTTCAATACCGGGAAGGCTTCTTCCTGTGCGGTACCCCAAACAAAAGGCACATCCATCTTTGTATGCTCGTTGAGAGGTGCAGCAATGGTGCTAAAATCTCTCACAAAACGCCTATAGAAACCAGCGAGTCCAAGAAAACTCCGCACTTGTGTGACCGTTTTGGGCTGCGGCCAACTCTCAATAGCTTCAATCTTGGCTTTATCAACTTCAATTCCCTGTGGAGTAACAACATAGCCAAGAAAAGATACTCGGTCGGTGCAAAAGGTGCACTTCCCAAGGTTACCAAACAAATGTGCATCACGTAGAGCAATAAAAACAGCACGTAAATGTTCCAAATGTTCTTCCAAAGATTTGCTATAAATCAGTATATCATGAAAATAGACTACCACAAATCGTCCAATGAAAGCACGTAAAACTTTGTTCATTAGTCTCATGAAAGTACTAGGTGCATTAGTTAACCCAAAAGGCATGACTAACCACTCATATAAACCAAACTTAGTTTTAAATGCAGTTTTCCATTCATCTCCCAATTTCATACGAATTTGATGGTATCCACTACGCAAATCAACTTTGGAGAATATTGTAGAGCCACTCAATTCATCAAGCGTATCATCTAGCCTAGGAATAGGATTACGATAACGAATAGTAATATTATTAATGCCTCTACAATCAACACACATACGCGACGTACCATCCTTTTTAGGCACTAGTATAATAGGAACAGCACAAGGACTAAGAGATTCGCGTATATAACCTTTGTCGACCAGCTCCTAACTTGACGCATAATCTCCTTCGTGTCCTCTGTATTGGTACAGTATGGTGCACGGTTGGGTAGCGATCCACCGGGAATTAAGTCAATTTGATGCTCAATCCCTCGAATAGGTGGTAATCCCGGTGGCACGTCTTGTGGGAAGACGTCAGCGAACTCCTGCAAAATGTTAGTGACAGCAGGGCGTAAAGAGGAAGGCACGTCCTCGAATGAAAATAATGCCTCTTTGCACACAAAAGCATAGCAAACAGATTTGCTGAAATCTAGCTCATCAATATCAGATTTTGTGGCAAGTAAACATGCACTTTTCAATTTAATTTCAGAAACAACACTAGATGGTTTATTATTAGGTTTCATTTGTTGCTCAAATTGTTTTGCCACAATCTGATTTTCACTCTTATTTTTCTCCTGTTTTGCTTTATTAGCTCTATTAATGTCATCTTTCAAAATGGAATCAGGAGTCATAGGAAGCAAAGTAATATTTTTATCCTTATGAACAAGAGTATACTGATTGTTTCTACCATGGTGTACAGAATTTTTATCAAATTGCCATGGTCTACCAAGTAATAAGGAACATGCTTGCATGGGTACCACATCACAATCAACATAATCAGCATATGTACAGATACTAAAATGCACACGAACAGTACGTGTTACCTTAACCTTGCCGCTGTTGTTGAGCCATTGGATGTAGTAAGGATGTGGATGTGGTCTTGTGGTGAGAGATAGCTTCTCCACCATCTCCATGCTAGCCAAGTTGTTACAGCTCCCTCCATCTATGATGACGCGAACAGAACGTTCCTTCACAACTCCCTTTGTATGGAACAAATTATGCCTCTGCTTTTGCTCTACTTGTGTGACCTGCACACTCAAAACACGTTGAGCAACTAAACATTCATACCTGTCAGCGTCTTCAGGAGCCATGTATTGCGTCTCATTTTCAGAATCATTTCCACCATGTTCTTCACGTGTAATAAGAGCCAAAGTCTCCTCATCATAGTCACTAGCGGACTCATACCCACCATCCTCAGTAGCAATCATTACACGCTGAGATTTGCATTCTCTCGCATAATGCCCTCTTCCCTAAACAACGACGAGAAATAATATCACTTGTGTGCCCTGTTGACGCCATGGAAGAAGAAGAGCTCTGTGCAGGCCCGGCAGGTGCGCTCTTGGCAGATAGTGGTGGTTGTGCCTGCTTTCTTGTATCACGGCTGGAGGTGGAACCCGATGGAGGTGCTGGTGCAGTGGAAGTAGAAGATGCACGCGGTGTCCATGATGAAGGTCGACCTGCAGAAAAGTTAGTTCGCGCCAATGGCTGTCGATCCTGCACTTCACGTTCAGCTTTACAAGCAAGATGGAATAAACGAGTGATATTATTATAATCCTTATACTCTAGAATGGTCTGAATCTCTTTATTTAATCCACCCATAAAACGTGCAAGCATAGCTTCATTCTCCTCAACAATACCACATCTAATCATGCCAGTTTGTAATTCCTGATAATATTCTTCTACAGAATTTTTCCCTTGTCTTAAGCGCTGCAATTTTTGAAGTAATTCACGTTGATAATATGGTGGAACCCAACGAGTACGCATAGCAGTTTTCAAAGCAGCCCAAGTAGCTGGAACAGGATATAATCTACAATGTTCACACCACCAAACACATGCAAAGCTAGTGAAAGCACAAACATCAGCAGGAACACGTCTCTCCTCAGGATATTGTAAACATGTAAATCGTTGTTCAGTTTCTAACTCCCAAGTAAGATATATATCAGGAACATATCTACCCTCAAATGGTGGAATATTCAATTTCAGTTTAGGGAGATGGTCATGATCTCGTACCTGAGGTGGTGGTGCCGGCCTACCGTTGCGAATATATACCTGAGGTCGACCTGCTGGTGGTGGTGCTGGTGGCTGCACGTAGTTCTGATTTTGATCAACCTCATCCTCATAATCGCCCGCATAATCGTCATCCTCCTCAGGCGCCGCAGGAGCAGGAGCCAAAGAAGCATCAACAGTAGGTGCAGCAGCACCCGAATTTTGACCAATCTCAATTGGAACGCGCTGTGCCCGTCCCACTTGATTTGGAAGGCGGCGTTGGAGATGTGGTTGTTGTTGTTGTAGAGGTGCGACATGTGCAGCCGGTGGTGGTTGGGGAAGACGCTTGAGTAATTCAGTAAACTTGTTATCCAGCTTTGTCTCAAACGACTTCTCCACGGCATCTATCTTCTCCATAGCCTCTTCAAATCTGTTTAGCACATCTCCCACCTGGCCACTCATCATTTCCTGAAATTTATCATGCAACTCCTTGTTCGTCATGTTCTCCCAATCAGTCTCATCGGCTTGTGATCCTGCCATAGTTAGCAGCAATAGAAACACAAAAGAATATGATCCTGCAGACTACTAGGAAGTGGTGGTGATGGTGGTGTGTCACAAAACCTTCAAGCGAATCTCAAATTCTTACCAGTTCTTACCCAGCAGCAGGTGGTGATCGGCAACCGTTGTAGTCAAAACTCTCAAAGCTTGGATAGAGCGATTACCAGGGAGAGTCAAACGCACGATGTAGATGTATGTGGAGCTGGGAAGGCATATAATATGGTAGCAAAAATGGTCTGCAATAATCAATTCAGAGATGCAAAGTTGAAGAAACGCTCAACGATGGTACTGTGCTGGTCCTAGGGTAGACCGTGCTAGAGACGCGAGCCTAGAACACTAACAAAATCACGGCGCTTCACGTAAACAAGGGAAAAGCACACTCTGGAAAAAAAATTGCTCTTTTTTTCGCTCTTTTTTTTGCGCTCCTCCTTTTTTTGCGAAAAATCACTATAATGGCGAGTGTCTCAAAACTCTTCCCAGGTCAAACTGACAGGATGGGCACAAAATTTTTTTGACAATTTTTTTTCGGAAATCAGGGCAGCGACGACAAAAAATCACTATGATGGCGAGTGTCTCAAAACACTCCCCGGGACCTAAAAAATTGGATAGGGAAAATATTTTTGGTTGCCGAAATTTTGGCCTAAAAACTGCCCGGGGGTCTCCAGACACTTTTTTTCCAAGACCTACTCAGGCAAGGAAACACGAAACGGAAAATAGATGGATCTCAAAACAAACCGAATATGAAAAGAACTCGGATTGGTGGTGGATATATGGTGGTAGGATATGGCAGCGGTGGTGGTATATGGTAGCGGTGGTGGTATATGGATACGGATCGGTGGTGGTATATGGATACGGATTGGTGGTGGTATATGGATACGGATTCAGAGCGGTGGCGGATAAGCAATAGTGGTAGATGGCAAGGCGATGATGATGGTGCGGCGACGGTGTGACAACTTATGACCAGAACTCGAAACTCTAAAAGACTAGACTCTAAGACCAGCAACTTGACACGACGATGCAACCGCAAATTCAACAAAGCAAAAACCCTAAAAAGATTATGCAAAGGCTCAGATTGGTTCGGATATACTGAACTAACCCTAATTTTTTTTGTGGCTTTTTCGTGGACTGTAGGTATGAAGAACAGACTCGATCTAAACTACGAAAAACTGTAAAATCTCACCGAGCAACCTGGAAATCTGATACCACTTGATAGAGGCAAAGGTGTCCCGTCTTTCGATGAGATGATGGATATCGCTTTGATGGAAGTCGACTTTGATGATCTGACTACGAACGTGCGAGGACGTCGCGCCTTAGCAATCGCTAAATCAACTCCGAGAGGTTATTGACCACGCCGGAGCACGATCAACCTGACCACGAGGGTCTGTTTCCTGCGAGCAAACGAAGAACAAGCAAGAAACTGAGATTGCAATCTGGATATTGCGAATATAAGATGAAAGCTTTATTGATCAAGGTGGGGTTCTGTGATGCCTTTGTCTGGTCGTTGAACACAAACGAAGTACGCGAAGTTGCAGCTATGGCGAACTTTTAATCTAAACAAAATCCAAAGTCTAAACGACGGCCTAAGGGCTGTATATATGGAGGAAGGGGGGAATTTCGTGGCCCTTGGGGAAGGGGTCCGAAACCAGTCCTATCTCTTGTTTCCCCACACATACGGACTCTAAAAATAGCCTATACTCAAGTATTTCGAAATTACATGGGACTGGCCCAATAATAATGTGACACAGCACCTAGAATAGCCTCTGGACGAAAGTTATGAAGTAGCATCTTGTATATTTCGTCCAAGGCTTCATGCACGCATTATGGTGGCTTCAACGTCCTGAAATCATCACTTGTAGCTCCGTTCTTGTCCCCCATGCGCATGCCATCATCTCCATGCTTGTACTTGCTCCAATGTTCATCCTTCTCAAAGCTAGGCCCTTCATTTGTAAGCAAAACAAATGTATCCAATTTAGGCAGCATCATATTCTCATGAACATTAGAATCATTACCAAGAAACGAAAGTACCTGGTAATTTAATTGGCGTGCGCGAGCTCTAGTAATTGGTCCAGTATGTATAGCAGCAGGGGTTGTGGGTGTAACAATGGTATTGATGTCCTCATCAGTTAGGGTGCGTAGGTGCGTAGGATTTTGTTAGATTGCACTGGCGGGGAGCCTTTATATGAGAAGTGCAGACTGCATTGCATTCACGTGTTTGTTGGCCATCTACTCGGCCCTCCCTCGGTGCCGGTGCAGTATAGTCATCTCACCGAGACCAAGTTGGGGCAAAACGAGAGAACTTTGATAATTACTGGTTTATTGGTCCCCTTTGCATTTTGCGCCAAGTTTTGACCTTTGATTTCACTAATAAAATGTTAATGCATGTAACCAAAAATAATATCATTGTCAACTATGTTCAAATACGGATCCAATGATACAATTTTTGGTGAAATGGATTATTATTATTTTAGTTAAATCTATGGTCAAAATTTGGCACAAAATACTAAGGGGGCCAATAAACTAGGACGAAGGTAGGAGTAGTATTTTGTAATTAGTCATTGCATAAAGAGAATTGAGCACTGCATGTTGTGCTAAGTAGTCTCAAGTCATTGAATGCATATGCACCCCATGTCTCGTACTCGGTGATTTCTTTTTTCGTGGCAAAAAATAGGGAACGAGGTGGGTAGTTAATACACCACCCTAAAAGTTGTGGGATTATTTGGTTTTCGTAATGTGACTAATACACCAGTATGGAGGGAGTACAACAGTAGTCCTTGAATGCAATTTTTTGTTGGTAGCTTACCAAGCTGACCGCTCGGTGAGTACAATGGTAGTCTGATTGATGCTATTTCAGATTTGAGCCATCTACCGGAAGGGAGAGAGTATAATATCATCGGGAAATATGTTCAAAGCCGAATAAAACAATACTCCATGTATTTATTTACAGAGGGTGTAGTATATTTTTTGTGACATGCATTACTAGATATTGCTAGTCAAATACTAAATCCAGACGGACGTGGTAGTACTACTAAATCCAGACGGTGGTGCTAGACTAGTAGTAGGACTACCAATGTAGTAGTACTGTACTACCCATTGGTCCAATTATTACGTGCTGCTCATCACAGTGAAGTGACAAGACCCTGCGTCGGAGATGACACCTGAGTGTAGGCGCCATGTTCGGCATACCAAAGTCAGCCTCCCCATGTGCAGTCACTATCATCATGGCTATAGAGCTAGCCTGCTTACATCTAGTCATGTTGTAACATCCCAATTTTCCTAAATTAGGATGTTATTAGATCATTCATATGCATCTCATATTTTTCTATGCATTATTTTTCTTTTTCGGAATATTCTTCTCATTACGCAACAAAAGGCAATTTATTGGAGTGGAGATAACATGACTTCTCCCCTGTTTTTAAAAATGTTCATAATGTGCAGAATATTAATTCCAGTTTATCTGATACGTTCTGGTATTTTTATTATTCTCCAAAATATTTTATTTGACTGTTTTGTTGCTGTTGTGTGGTCTATTGCATAAAAATCCATTTTCAAAATTGCATTAGAGTAGGAACTACTTGTTCCTGTAGGTTATATTAGTAGTTTTATTTTTAATGCGGTCATAGGATTTATTTTAGAATTTAGTTTGACTTTATTATATTTTTAGTATTTGTTTTGCTGTAGCATTGGTTTTACAAAAAGCCACTACACGCAGCGCCGCACCGCGGCCCAGCAAGCCAGCCGCAGCCCACCTTTTCGCGCAGCAGCCCAGTGCCAGTGCGCAGCAAGCCGTCCCAGCCGCAGCGAAGCAGTACGGGCCCAGCAGCTCCCCTCGCCCGCACCTGACCCATCGCACCCGTCCCCTTCCGCCGAGTCGGGCACGCACCGCACTGGACCGCACGCACGCCGTAGCAGAACCCGAGTCGAGCTTGCGTCCTGGACAACGCGCCCGACCTGTCGTGCGCGAGCCCAAGACTCCAGGAGCCCTACCGTTCGCCTCTTGCCATCTGCACGCGCTGCTAGGGCGAAACCGATCTCGCCGGGGAAGCTCCGTCCACCGCCGTTTCTCCGCTCGTTTCCGTCGCTGTAAGGACGCCCCGGCCACGCTCCTGGTTTCCCCTCGAACCTCTTCTCGGTTGCCCGTTTCTTTGACACTGTGGGGTGCTCTACAGAGCTTCCGGACGTCATCCGACGCACACCCGCCGCCGCCGCAGTTCACTTCGCTGTCGCCGCCACTCGAGGCAGCCCCGCCGTCGTTTGAGCCACCAGCATCCCCGCCGTTCGACGCCGCATCAACCTGCCACCTCAACTCCTCCGGAGACTCGCCGGAGAAGCGGCGGCGCCGACGCCCGAGGCAGCCGCCTCCGTCCTCTGCTTCCGGTGAGCACGCACGCGTAGGAGTTTTTTGGCCAATCACACGCTGCCACTGGCACGTCACTACAGGAGCTTCTACAGGAGTTCGCTACAGCGCCCAAGAGTTTTCTGTTGTTTTCTATTTTCTTTTTCAGATTTCAGCCAAAACTTCAACTAGTTATATCTTTTATTCTATAAGTCCAATTTAGGTAATTCTTTTTCCTATGCACTCATAAAAATCGGCACATTATCATAGTACCAACTTTGCACATGTTTGCACTGTTCAAATTTGAATTCGTTTGAATTTGAATTAAACCTTCCGGAGGCCGTAACTTTCAAACCGTTTATTGGAATCGAGTGATTCTTTTTGTGTTGTGACCGTAGTGCAATTTAGGTGCTGTTAAGCTTCTTTTGTTGAGTTTTAAATATGGTTTTCTTACTGTTGGTTTTGTTTTGGTTCTCTTCGTGTTTCGGTGATTGATTTATTTAATTGTTTGAAACATGTAGATTGTGATAGAGGCAAAGGTGTCCCGATGTTTCGATGAGATGGTGTCTATCGTTTTCTGTGGGAGTCAACCTTGACGATCCGACTACGTAAACGTGCGAGACGTCGCGCCTTAGCAGTCGCTAAACCAACTTCCGAGGGTTATTGACCACGCCGGAGCACGATCAACCTGACCACGAGGCCTGTTTCCTCCGAGCAAACGAAGAACAAGCAAGAAACTAAGATTGCAATCTGGATATTGCGAATATAAGAGGAAAGCTTTATTAATGAAGGTGGGGTTCTGTGACGTCTTGGTCTGGTCATTGAACACAAACGAAGTACGCGAAGTTGCAACTATGACGAACTTTTGATCTAAACAAAACCCAAAGTCTAAACGATGCCCTAGGGGCTGTATATATGGAGGAAGAGGGGGGGGGAGATTTCGTGGCCCTTGGAGGAGGGGTCCAAAACCCACCCTAACTCTTGTTTCCCCACACATACGGACTCAAAAAACAGCCTATATTGAAGTATTCGAAATTACATGGGCCTGGCCCAAAAATAAGGTGATGCAGCACCTAGAATAGCCTCTGGACGAAAATTATGAAGTGACATCTTGTATATTTCGTCCAAGGCTTCATGCACTCATTATGGTGGCTTCAAAGTCCTGAAATCATCACTTGAAACTCTGTTCTTGTCTCCCTTGCGCATGCCATCCACTCCATGCTTGTTCTTGCTCCAATGTTCATCCTTCTCCAAGCTAGGCCCTTCATTTGTAAGCAAAACAAATGTATCCAATTTAGGCACCATCATATTCTCATGAACATTAGAATCATTACCAAGAAACGAAAGTACCTGGTAATTTAATTGGCGTGCGCGAGCTCTAGTAATCGGTCCAGTATGTATAGTAGGGGTTGTGGGTGTAACAATGGTATTGATGTCCTCATCATCCTCCCCTTCTTGAAATGAAGTCGTCCTCGATGGAAGCTCATCTTCCTCACCCAAATAAGGCTTCAAATCTGCAATGTTAAAAGTGGGACTAACCCCAAAATCTGCAGGCAGCTCAAGTTTATATGCATTATCATTTATTTTCTCTAACACCTTGAAAGGACCATCAGCACGTGGCATTAGCTTTGATTTGTGCAAATTAGGAAACCTATTCTTACGCAATTGTAACCAAACAAGATCTCCAGGTGCAAAGACAACATGTTTTCTACCCTTATCTCCAGCAAGTTTATATTTAGCATTCATACGCTCAATGTTTTCCTTAGTTAACTCATGCATTTTAAAGATCAATTCAGCACGTTGTTTAGCATCAAAATTAACCTTCTCCGAAGATGGAAGAGGCAACAAATCAATGGGTGCACGAGGTAGGAAACCATACACAATTTCAAAAAGGCACATCTTAGTAGTAGAATGCAACGAACGATTATAAGCAAATTCAATATGAGGCAAGCATTCTTCCCACATTTTCTTATTATTCTTCAAAACAGCCCTAAGCATAGTAGACAATGTTCTATTGACTACTTCAGTGTGACCATCAGTTTGGGGGTGACAAGTAGTACTAAAAAGCAGTTTAGTCCCCAACTTAGCCCATAAACATCTCCAAAAGTGGCTAAGAAATTTAGTATCACGATCTGAAACAATAGTATTTGGCACACCATGCAAGCGAATAATTTCACGAAAGAACAAATCAGCAACATTAACAACATCATCGCTTTTATGACATGGTATAAAGTGTGCCATTTTCAAGAACCTATCCACGACAACAAATATGCTATCCCTACCCTTCTTTGTTCGAGGTAAACCTAAAACAAAGTGCATAGATATATCCTCCCAAGGAACACTAGGTACAGGCAAAGGCATATATAAACCATGAGGATTGAGTCGTGACTTAGCTTTTTGACATGTAGTGCAGCGAGCAACAAAACGCTCAACATCCCGTCTCATCTTTGGCCAAAAGAAATGTGTAGCAAGTATATCCTCCGTCTTCTTCACGCCAAAGTGTCCCATTAGTCCTCCTCCATGCGCCTTCTGCAACAACAAAAGACGAACGGAGCTAGCTGGAATGCATAGCTTGTGTTGTAGGGTGGAACCCTAGGTGGAGATCTTTCACGAATTGGAGGGGAAATCCCCAAGAACACGAAGAACACAACAGAGGGAAGACACTCAAATTGACTAGATCCAATCACATATATGCTAGATCCAAGAACATACAAGAGTTCACAATGATTCAAGAACAACAAAGGAAAGATACAAGGTACTAGTTCATCCCAATCCTATGAGGAGAGAGGTCTTGATGATGCTATGATGGGGATCTTTCCCTAGATGGGGGGGGGGCTTGAATCCACTAGGGGATCTTCTCCATAGGAGGTCTTGAACTCCAATGGAGTGGTCTCTCTCTCACAAGAGGAGATACAAGGAGCAAAGCTCACTAAATCATGTCATATCCTTTGCTATCCTCTAAAAGAGGTAGGGAAAGAGTTTATATAGCCTAGGGACGAGTTGGGAGAGGGGAGAGGGATACAAGGGTAAAAACCCAACAAGGCACACATGCCCTCGGAGTGGCCGGGCACCCGGGGCAGCAGAGGCCGGGCACCCGGGCTAGGCCGAGGCCGGCTGGAGCTGGGCCGGGCACCCGGGGGTGATGGCCCGGGCACCCGGTGGGGAGGCTGGGCCGCGCCAGGAGGAGGCCCGGCACCCGGGGTGTGATGGCCCGGGCACCCAGGGTGGGCCGCACCAGCGCCCAGGCGGCGGACGGCCAAGGGCCGGGCACCCGGGGCCGGCAGAGGCAGCGCCCAGGGGAGGGCCGGGCACCCGGGCTGCGGGTGGCCGGGCACCCGGGGTGGCCAGGGACTTGGCCCTCCGGCGGTTGGGGTCCGGGCACCCAGGGTGGCAGGTGGCCGGGTACCCGGGGTGGTCCGCGACCTCTCTTGCTTCACGCCTCGCGTGTCCTTCTTCCTTCTCCTCCACCATAGGTGCATGTGTCTCCGTCCTCGCCTCTTCACGGTCCTCTTCTTGGTACCTACAAGTGCATAGAGTTTCCATTTGAGGTAGAATCCGACTCTCGTGTGAATCCGAATGAAACTCGAAGAGGAAAGAGTTCACCTCGGTCTCGATGGCGCGTGCGCGTGTCCTTGACGTTGGTTCTCTCCGTCCTTGCGGTGGTGGTGTGACGTCCCTGGTGATGGTCGAGGGATGCTCCGCATCACCCCCCCCCCTTGGGAGAGATCCGTCCACGGATCGTGATCTTCATCACCATGGGAAAGAGAGGGTGTCGCCATGTAGAAGTGGACGACCACCAAGCACTTGTCATGTGGAAGCTCGAAATGGTCACTCTCTAATGTCGCACCATCTTGTGATTCCTTCGAAAGGAGCAAGTAGAACAAACACTTGGAAAAACAAATGCGGTTAGCGTTAGAGCAAAACCAAGCATTCAAGTGGTGATTCACCAAACAAGTGTCGTCATCAAGCATAGCATATGGTGTGACAAGGGAGGGTGACATGTCATGTAAGCACATAAATTGAGCAAAATCAAGGACATCATGGAAACAAGCATGTAAATGTGAGGTAGAGATGCAAATATGTGTGACAAGAGAATAAGCATCTACCTCAAGTTCATAGCAAGCATGCATAAAGTGCTCAACAAATGGTCTATGGTATGCATATGAACCATTCACAACACCAAATAAGAGAAGATGTCTAAACACATGGGGTAAGTGCAAGACAATCCGAGCATAATGTGCACATGGTATAGTGAAAATAGTGTGGCACTCAACACAATGGAAAGAGCAATTGTTCATCATGTGTGAGGCAATCAAGTCAAACAAGTGGCACGCAATGGGACATGGAATATGTGAAGTAATGACATTGTTGCAACCAAATATATGATATGAGAAAGTAATCCAAGAATTGGATGCAACATGAGAAAGCATAGCAATCAAGTCGTGCAAACTAGTGGAGCGAAGATGCAACACACTAGAGGAAATCATGGCAATCATGCCATGTGAGTAAATAATAGGCATAGACAATGCACAAGACATATCACAAGCACGAACACAAAGCAAGATCATAGTATCGTCATAGGCATGGGGCACAAAGCAAACATGGCAATAACAAGTGATATCCCCACCAAGCTTGCAAATACACATACAAGTACTAGAATCAATCATCATGTGTAATGCAAAGCATGGGTCACAAATGCATGTCAAAGGATAGGAATGAGCATATCATGCAAAGTGAACATGTCAAGATGGGTATATAACATGTAATGGACAATAACCCATAGCCAAGTGAGGGACATGTAGAAGAGATGCGCGAAGTCTTTGCGCGAAGAGAGCGGTGCGAAAGACAATCCATGGGATCTCGAGTCATCATTGCTCTCTAGAGCTCGTTTTGTCAACTCATTGGATCGTTCTGGTGGAGGGATGTGTTGAAACTCACCCCAATATACAGAGGCATATCCAAAGCAAATGTACACGTTGGCGACACGGTGCTTATGTGGAAGGATCTTTGGTTGGACAGCACACTGGCAGAAACGTACCCGAGAGCCTTCTCCTACGCAATAAATGAGGATATATCAGTCAGAGATTTCTTGGGATCAGTGTCACTGCATGAAAGGTTTCATCTACCCTTCTCAGTGCAAGCACACGAAGAAGTCAGAGAACTACAACAAAAAGTGATCCATGTAGGTAACACCGCGGATCTGCTTCCCCATGACACTTGGTCGTACTGCTGGGATCAAAGGAATACAAGGCCAACAGATACTACAGATTCTATTTTAGAGATGTGAAGGCCCACCAATCATATCAATGGCTCTGGAAATCGAAGGTAACATTGAAAATCAAGGTGTTTGGGTGGCTCCTTCTCTCTGCCCGCCTAAACACACGCAACATGCTCAAGAGGAGGCACTACAACATTGGGGATGACTTCAATTGCCTATTATGTGATCAACAAATAGAAGAGGACGTGGAACACATGATCTTCCATTGCTCCTTCAGTAAGCACTGCTGGTCCAAACTGGGGGTCACATGGGAAGACACCGGATCCAGACTTTAATGGATAAGCCACGCATCCACCAATCGGAGCAAGCTCATGTTCATGGAAATCTTTCTACAAGGAGCATGGAGCATCTGGAAAGAGAGAAATAACGAGCACTTCAGAAGCATCGCCCCCACTTACCACTCTTGGCTTGTACGATTCAAACATGACTTTAGCCTCCTTCAACATAGAACTAGTGCAGACAAGAGAGACTTCATTCTCTCTTTCGTAGACAATTTACCACCTCATTAGACTTCCTCAAGCATAGACATCTGCCACTCCCTCCCAAAGTGGAGGATGAGTAACTTGTAAATATGCTGTGTACATTGTACTATACTTTTTGAGTAATACAAACACCGTGGGAGCCTCTCCCACTATATGACCCCTTAAAAAAATTATATATTAAACTTCTACAAAAAGAATCAACTCAAAAGCACTCTTCTGTTAAAAATGAGACTTATTTTCATGAGCACAAAAGTTTCTGTTTTTCAGCAAGATCAAATCAACTATCACCCAACATGATCCCAAAGGCTTTACTTGGCACTTTATTGAAACAAAAGCAATAAAACATGATCAATACAGTAGCATAATCATGTGAGCACACAAAAATAGTAAGTAAAAGTTTTGGGTTGTCTCCCAACAAGTGCTTTTCTTTAATGCCTTTTAGCTAGGCATGATGAGTTCAATGATGCTCGCATAAAAGATAAGAATTGAAACATAGTGAGAGCACCATGAAGCATATGACTAGTATATTTAGGTCTAACCCACTTCCTATGCATAGGGATTTTGTGAGTAAACAACTTACGGGAACAAGAATCAACTAGCATAGGAAGGCAAAACAAGTGCAACTTCAAAACAATCAACACATAGAGAAGAAACTTGATATTATTGAGATATGTAAGAGCATAAGTTCCTTCCTCAGAATAATTTTCAGAAACATCATGAATGGATTCAACAATATAACTATCACATACAACACTCTTTTCGTGATGCACAAGCATAGAAGATTTATCACTCTTTATGGCATACATGTCATGATAATAATCGTCATAGATAGCAACTTTATTGTCATAGTCAATTGAAACCTCTTCCAAAATAGTGGATGTATCACTAAATAAAGTCTTGACCTCTCCAAATCCACTTTAATCAATTTTGTAATAAGATTCAACACCCTCCAAAATAGTGGGATCACTACTACCTAGAGTTGACACTCTTCCAAACCCACTTTTATCAATTTAATCATCATAAATAGGAGGCATGCTATCATCATAATAAATTTTCTTATCGAAAGTAGAAGGAATCAAAGGATCATATTCATTAAGCAAAGCATCCCCAAGCTTAGGACAAGCATTATTTCCAGCAAATAAATCTTCAAACATGTCATACTCATTAAACATAGAATCCCCAAGCTTGTGGTTTTGCATATCATCACCATCATTCTTATCAATATCATGAATGGCACCAATAGTATAGCAAACATTATTATCATATCCTCCAAGCAAGTGCTAAAAATATTTTCAAGATCATAAGGGATATCGTTGTCTTCCCAATCATAATCATTACAAAAAGTAGTAGGTATCACAAAATCATACTCGATATCATCATCCTCCATCAACATATTTGATTCACTTTCATGAGGCACAATGGTGATAGGAGCAACATTATTTGGGAGAGATACCTTTTTACCTTTATTCTTTCTTCTTTTCTTCTTCTTCACCACATCATGTGTGGGTTTAATTAATTTTTTCAAGCTTCTTGTTGAAGAGATTGATTGGATAGGAAGCTCCTCCACGTTACATGATTCATCATAATAAACACTAGGAGGGTATTGGGAAACATTTTCCCTTTCATTAGTACTCTCTTCATATTCCATTTGTTTTCTTGTCTTTAGGTAGTTGGCAATATAAGGATTCTCAATGAAATTTACCGCACAAAACATATAAATTTCTTCTATATCAAAATCAAGAAATCTCTCAGGATTTGGAAAACCCTTAGTTATACATTTCATTTCTTCATACCCCAAAAGAAGACTAAGCTCTTTATGATACTCAAGGTTAATCAAGTTATCACAATTTTTGGACATGATTTGATCATGAAATAATTTGCATTGGAGATTTAAATGACCACGTTCATTGTAAAGTTCACAAGGATGGCAAAAAAATTACATCTTTCAGCACAATCATCTAGCCTCTCTTGCAACTTTTTCGTTTCTAAATATTTATGCTTCTTACAAAATCTATCTTCCCTTTTTGGTGTGCAATTGCACTCCCAATTCACTCCACAAAAAGTGACATGCTTATAAGAAACATTTTTGTCATGACTTGTGCAATCATCATTAGCATGATCGATATTCAAAGAATTCATACCAACAACATTGCGATCATGCTCATCATTCAAATACTTTGTGCCAAACATTTTATTGACTTCTTCTTCTAATAATTGAGCAAAATTTTCCGATCCATCATTTTCAAGAAAGATATTATAAAGATGATCAATAATATGATGCAACCTAAATTCCATTTTTTGTGTAGTTTTCTTTTATAAACCAAACTAGTGATAAAACAAGAAACTAAAAGATTTAATTGCAAGAGCTAAAGATATACCTTCAAGCACTCACCTCCCCGGCAACGGCGCCAGAAAAGAGCTTGATGTCTAATACGCAACTTTATTCTTGTAGACATGTGTTGGGCCTCCAAGCCCAGAGTTTTGTAGGACAGTAGCAATTTTCCCTCAAGTGGATGACCTAAAGTTTATCAATCCGTGAGAGGTGTAGCATCAAGATGGTCTCTCTCAAACGACCCCGCAACCAAATACAAGAAATCTCTTGTGTCCCCAACACACCCAATACAATGGCAAATTGTAAAGGTGCACTAGTTCGGCGAAGAGATGGTGATAAAAGTGTAATATTTATGGTAGAAATATATTTTTATAATCTGAATAAATAAATAAAACACGGTAGCAAATAGTAAACGGGCACAAGAACAGTATTGCAATGCTTGAAAATGAGGCCTAGGGTCCGTACTTTCGCTAGTGCATCTCTCAACAATGCTAACATAGTTGGATCATATGATTATCCCTCAAAGTGCAATAAAGAATCACTCCCGAGTTCCTATTAGCGGAGAACAAAAGATAGAAATTGTTTGTAGGGTATGAAACCACCTCAAAGCAATTCTTTCCGATCAATCTATCCTAGAGTTTGTACTAAAATAACGCAAGATATTCTTTCCGATCGATCTAATCAAGAGTTCTTACTAAAATAACACCATATGACACACATCACCAACTCTAATGTCACCTAGATACTCCAACATCAACACGAGTATCCGTGAGTTAATTCTATGATATGCATCAAACAAATTCATGATCATAATAGTCAATCCACACAAAGAACTACAAAGAGACCCCAAAGTTTCTATTGGAGAAAAGATAATAAAAATGTGCATCAACCCATATGCATAGATTACCCCAATGTCACCTCGGGAATCCGCAAGTTGAGTGCCATAACATACATCATGTGTTCTCATATCTGAATATTCAATCCAACAAGACAATACTTCAAAGGGTAAAGATTCAATTCATCACAACAAGAGTATAGAGGGGAGAAACATCATATGATCCATCTATGTTAACAAAGCCCATGATATAGATCACGAGAGAGAGAGATTAAACACATAGCTACTGGTTCAAACCCTCAGCCCCGAGGGTGGACTACTCCATCCTCATCGTGGTGGCCGCCGGGATGATAAAGATGGCCACCGGTGATGATTCCCCCCTCCGGCAGGGTGCCGGAACGGGTCTAAGTTAGTTTTCGGTGGCTACAAAGCCTTGCGGTGGCGGAACTTCTGATCTAGGTTAACCCCAAAGGGTTTTGGAATATTTGTGAATTTATAGGGTAAAGAGGGGTGTGGGAGGCCACCGAGGTGGGCACAACCCACCTAGGCGCGCCTGGGCCCCCAGGCGCGCCCTGGTTGGTTGTGCCCCCTCGGTGATGAGGACATCAATACCATTGTTACACCCACAACCCCTGCTGCTATACATACTGGACCAATTACTAGAGCTCGCGCACGCCAATTAAATTACCAGGTACTTTCGTTTCTTGGTAATGATTCTAATGTTCATGAGAATATGATGCTGCCTAAATTGGATACATTTGTTTTGCTTACAAATGAAGGGCCTAGCTTTGAGAAGGATGAACATTGGAGCAAGAACAAGCATGGAGATGATGGCATGCGCATGGGGGACAAGAACGGAGTTACAAGTGATGATTTCAGGACATTGAAGCCACCATAATGCTTGCATGAAGCCTTGGACGAAATATACAAGATGCTACTTCATAACTTTCGTCCAGAGGCTATTCTAGGTGCTGCGTCACCTTATTATTGGGCCAGGCCCATGTAATTTCGAAATACTTGAGTATAGGCTATTTTTAGAGTCCGTATGTGTGGGGAAACAAGCGATGGGGTTGGTTTCGGACCCCTTCCCCAAGGGCCACGTACTGTTCGTGTGCATTTTAGTATCTCTACATATGCTGATTATGTTGATTGTGATGTGGTACCCATGCAAGCATGTTCCTTATTACTTGGTAGACCATGGCAATTTGATAAAAATTCTGTACACCATGGTAGAAACAATCAGTATACTCTTGTTCATAAGGATAAAAATATTACTTTGCTTCCTATGACTCCTGATTCCATTTTGAAAGATGACATTAATAGAGCTAATAAAGCAAAACAGGATAAAAATAAGAGTGAAAATCAGATTGTGGCAAAAGAATTTGAGCAACAAATGAAACCTAATAATAAACCATCTAGTGTTGTTTCTGAAATTAAATTGAAAAGTGCATGTTTACTTGCCACAAAATCTGATATTGATGAGCCAGATTTCAACAAATCTGTTTGCTATGCTTTTGTGTGCAAAGAGGCATTATTTTCATTCGAGGACGTGCCTTCCTCTTTGCCCCCTGCTGTCACTAACATTTTGCAGGAGTTCCCACAAGACGTGCCACCGGGATTACCACCTATTCGAGGGATTGAGCATCAAATTGATTTAATTCCCGGTGCATCGCTACCCAACCGTGCACCATACCGTACCAATCCAGAGGAGACGAAGGAGATTATGCGTCAAGTACAGGAGCTGCTCGACAAAGGTTATATACGCGAATCTCTTAGTCCTTGTGCTGTTCCTATTATACTAGTGCCTAAAAAGGATGGTACGTCGCGTATGTGTGTTGATTGTAGAGGCATTAATAATATTACTATTCGTTATCGTCATCCTATTCCTAGGCTAGATGATATGCTTGATGAATTGAGTGGCTCTACAATATTCTCCAAAGTTGATTTGCGTAGTGGATACCATCAAATTCGTATGAAATTGGGAGATGAATGGAAAACTGCATTTAAAATTAAGTTTGGTTTATATGAGTGGTTAGTCATGCCTTTTGGGTTAACTAATGCACCTAGTACTTTCATGAGACTAATGAACGAAGTTTTACGTGCTTTCATTGGACGATTTGTGGTAGTCTATTTTGATGATATACTGATTTATAGCAAATCTTTGGAAGAACATTTGGAACATTTACGTGCTGTTTTTATTGCTCTACGTGATGCACGTTTGTTTGGTAACCTTGGGAAGTGCACCTTTTGCACCGACCGAGTATCTTTTCTTGGCTATGTTGTTACTCCACAGGGAATTGAAGTTGATAAAGCCAAGATTGAAGCTATTGAGAGTTGGCCGCAGCCCAAAACGGTCACACAAGTGCGGAGTTTTCTTGGACTCGCTGGTTTCTATAGGCGTTTGTGAGAGATTTTAGCACCATTGCTGCACCTCTCAACGAGCTTACAAAGAAGGATGTGCCTTTTGTTTGGGGTACCGCACAGGAAGAAGCCTTCACGGTATTGAAAGATAAGTTCACACATGCTCCTTTACTCCAACTTCCTGATTTTAATAAGACTTTTGAGCTTGAATGTGATGCTAGTGGAATTGGATTAGGAGGTGTGTTATTACAAGATGGCAAACCTGTTGCATACTTTTCTGAAAAATTGAGTGGGCCTAGTCTAAATTATTCTACTTATGATAAAGAACTATATGCTCTTGTTCGGACTTTAGAAACATGGCAACATTATTTATGGCCCAAAGAATTTGTTATACATTCTGATCATGAATCTTTGAAACATATTAAAAGTCAAGCTAAACTGAATCGTAGACATGCTAAATGGGTTGAATTCATTGAAACTTTCCCTTATGTCATTAAACACAAGAAGGGTAAAGAAAATGTTATTGCCGATGCATTGTCTCGTCGCTATACTATGCTTTCACAACTTGACTTCAAAATATTTGGTTTGGAGACCATCAAAGATCAATATGTGCATGATGCTGATTTTAAAGATGTATTGCAGAATTGTAAAGAAGGAAGAACCTGGAACAAGTTTGTCGTTAATGATGGATTTGTGTTCCGTGCTAACAAGCTATGCATTCCAGCTAGCTCTCTTCGTCTTTTGTTGTTGCAGGAGGCGCATGGCGGAGGATTAATGGGACACTTTGGCGTGAAGAAGACAGAGGACGTACTTGCTACACATTTCTTTTGGCCAAAGATGAGACGGGATGTTGAGCGTTTTGTTGCTCGCTGCACTACATGTCAAAAAGCTAAGTCACGACTCAATCCTCATGGTTTATATATGCCTTTGCCTGTACCTAGTGTTCCTTGGGAGGATATATCTATGGACTTTGTTTTAGGTTTACCTCGAACAAAGAAGGGGAGGGATAGCATATTTGTTGACGTGGATAGTTTTCTCGAAAATGGCACACTTTATACCATGTCATAAAAGCGATGATGCTGTTAATGTTGCTGATTTGTTCTTTCGTGAAATTATTCGCTTGCATGGTGTGCCAAATACTATTGTTTCCAATCGTGATACTAAATTTCTTAGCCACTTTTGGAGATGTTTATGGGCTAAGTTGGGGACTAAACTGCTTTTTAGTACTACTTGTCACCCCCAAACTGATGGACAAACTGAAGTAGTCAATAGAACATTGTCTACTATGCTTAGGGCTGTTTTGAAGAATAATAATAAAATGTGGGAAGAATGCTTGCCTCATATTGAGTTTGCTTATAATCGTTCATTGCATTCTACTACTAAGATGTACCCTTTTGAAATTGTGTATGGTTTCCTACCTCGTGCACCTATTGATTTGATGCCTCTTCCATCTTCGGAGAAGGTTAATTTTGATGCTAAACAACGTGCTGAATTGATCTTAAAAATGCATGAGTTAACTAAGGAAAACATTGAGCGTATGAATGCTAAATATAAACTTGCTGGAGATAAGGGTAGAAAACATGTTGTGTTTGCACCTGGAGATCTTGTTTGGTTACATTTGCGTAAGGATAGATTTCCTGATTTGCGCAAATCAAAGCTAATGCCACGTGCTGATGGTCCTTTTAAGGTGTTAGAGAAAATAAATGATAATGCATATAAACTTGAGCTGCCTGCAGATTTTGGGGTTAGTCCCACTTTTAACTTTGCAGATTTGAAGCCTTATTTGGGTGAGGGAGATGAGCTTCCGTCGAGGACGACTTCATTTCAAGAAGGGGAGGATGATGAGGACATCAATACCATTGTTACACCCACAACCCCTGCTGCTATACATACTGGACCAATTACTAGAGCTCGCGCACGCCAATTAAATTACCAGGTACTTTCGTTTCTTGGTAATGATTCTAATGTTCATGAGAATATGATGCTGCCTAAATTGGATACATTTGTTTTGCTTACGAATGAAGGGCCTAGCTTTGAGAAGGATGAACATTAGAGCAAGAACAAGCATGGAGATGATGGCATGCGCATGGGGGACAAGAACGGAGTTACAAGTGATGATTTCAGGACATTGAAGCCACCATAATGCGTGCATGAAGCCTTGGACGAAATATACAAGATGCTACTTCATAACTTTCGTCCAGAGGCTATTCTAGGTGCTGCGTCACCTTATTATTGGGCCAGGCCCATGTAATTTCGAAATACTTGAGTACAGGCTATTTTTAGAGTCCGTATGTGTGGGGAAACAAGAGATAGGGTTGGTTTCGGACCCCTTCCCCAAGGGCCACGAAATCCCCCCCCCCCCGCTTCCTCCATATATACAGCCCTTAGGGCGTCGTTTAGACTTTGGATTTTGTTTAGATTAAAAGTTCGCCATAGCTGCAACTTCGTGTACTTCGTTTGTGTTTAACGACCAGACAAAGGCGTCACAGAACTCCACCTTGATCAATAAAGCTTTCATCTTATATTCGCAATATCCAGATTGCAATCTCAGTTTATTGCTTGTTCTTCGTTTGCTCGCAGGAAACAGACCCTCGTGGTCAGGTTGATCGTGCTCCGGCGTGGTCAATAACCTCTCGGAGTTGGTTTAGCGATTGCTAAGGTGCGACGTCATCGCACGTTCGTAGTCGGATCGTCAAAGTCGACTTCCACCAAAGCGATATCCATCATCTCATCGAAAGACGGGACACCTTTGCCTCTATCACTCGGGGCACCCCCAGGTGCAGCTCTGGCCCATCTTGGGTGTTCTGGTCCATAAAAAATCTCCAACAAGTTTCGCGGTGGTTGGACTCCGTTTGATATTGATTTCCTGCAATGTAAAAAACAAGCAAAAAACAGCAACTGGCACTGGGCACTGGGTCAATAGGTTAGTCCCAAAAACTGATATAAAGTTGCTATAAAATGATTGTAAAACATTCGGGAATGATAAAATAACAGCATGAGTACTTCATAAATTATAGATACGTTGGAGACGTATCAGGTACCCGTTCGACGTCTGAAGACGTGTGTGACCATAGTTCGGTTGAGCCAAACACGTGGCGTTAATTTAGTTTAGGCCCCACAACTGCCCATGGTAGCTTGAGCGCGAAGTTGTGCTTACGAGGTACGTAGCGTGCAACTAGGGTGGGCATGCCGTGGGGGGTGTATCCCTGTGTACCTCGAATGTAGGGAGGCTCTCTGAATGGGGACAGGGATCGAGCCTGTTTACTTGCCCTTCATGCCTTGATGGGTTGTTACTTCGGCCTCTCAAGGCCGGTTTGGGCTTCGGCCCCTAGAGCTACTGTATGCTCCTTGGTCCGGAGTGAGCACTCCGTATTACCATTGACTGTGCTGACGCCCTTGGGTCCGGGCATCTTTAACTTGAGGTATGCGTAGTGGGGGACATCGTTGAAACGAGAAAACGTTATTCGACCCAGGAGTGCGTGATAGCCGCTGCGAAAGTGGACAATATCGAAGATCAAGTCTTCACTGCGGAAGTTGTCCGGCGAGCTGAACACCACTTCCAGGATCAGGGTGCCTGAGCAGCGCACCTTCACGCTTGGGATTACCCCTTTAAAGGTAGTGTTGCTGGGTTTGATCCTTGGTCAATACCCATTTTCCTTACTGTATCTGCATAAATCAGATTGAGGCTACTGTCGGTGTCAAAACCGGCGGATCTCGGGTAGGGGGTCCCGAACTGTGTGTCTAGGATCGATGGTAACAGGAGACGGGGGACACGATGTTTACCCTGGTTCGGTCCCTCTCTATGGAGGTAATACCCTACTTCCTGCTTGATTGATCTTGATGAATATGAGTGTTACAAGAGTTGATCTACCACGAGATCGTAATGGCTAAACCCTAGAAGTCTAGCCTATGTGAATATGGTAATGAGTATCCGCCTATCCGGACTACGCTCTCCGGTTTATATAGACACCGGAGAGATCTAGGGTTACATGGGGTCGGTTACATAAGAAGGAATCTTCATAGTTGGTCGCCTAGCTTACCTTCCACGCCAAGGAGAGTCCAATCCGGACACGGGTATAGTCTCGGCCTTCATATCTTCATAGCCCATCAGTCCGGCCCAATGAATAACAGGCCAGACGCCCGAGGACCCCTTAGTCCAGGACTCCCTCAGTAGCCCCTGAACCTGGCTTCAATGACGAGGAGTCCGGCGCGCAGATTGTCTTCGGCATTGCAAGGCGGGTTCCCCTTTTTCCGAACTCCACGATAGTCTTCGGCAATGATTGTATCCGGACCTGTAACGCTTACCACACACAACCGCGGAGAGAATATAATATTTGCACGAATCTAATCTGTTGACAGCTTTTTCACAACACGACATCACGTCTGTCCGGTCATAATTTCGAACCGTTTTTCATCTGCCATCCCACGTTTCAAGACGCAGTTGTAATTGGCACGTCCTGTCGAAGCAGAGATCGTGTCCCCTTATTGCGGGATCCTCATCAATGCAAGCGTGGGTAACCCAACCGTGCCATTCGCACGGCCCTTGGGAACAGGCGAGTTTAAGGCGAGTGGGGAGGCGTTTGATATTTGCGGCCTCTATAAAGGGGGTAAGGATTCCCCTTTCACACCCATGCCCTTTCTTTTCCTCAGCCCTTCCGTCCTTGAGCTCCAGCGCCCAAGCCTTAGCTTTTCTTCGTCCAAGAAAGCACTCCAAACATGTCCGGATCCAGAGCTGGAGGCAAGTGGATGGCCTCCTCCGTTAAGAAGAAGGACATCAAGGAGCTCCGGGAGGCCGGATACCTAGCTAAGGAGATTGTTCACCGACTCCCGGCCAAGGGGCAGATTGTCCCTACTCCAGAGCCCCATGACAGGGTTGTGTTTCTCACACATTTTGTCCACGGACTGGGATTCCCTCTCCATCCATTTGTCCGTGGACTGATGTTTTACTATGGGCTGGATTTTCATGACCTAGCCCCCAACTTCATCCTCAACATTTCGGCATTTATCGTCGTTTGTGAGGCTTTTCTCCGCATCCCACCTCACTTCGGCCTGTGGCTGAAGACCTTTTAATGTGAGGCCGAAAGTAGTGAGCGGTCAACAAGCAGACTGCGGAGACGCTATGGTGGGCAAGATGCCCAACGTCACCTGGCCCGAAGGCTCATTCGCAGAGACGGTGAAGGGGTGGCAATCGGGGTGGTTCTACATCAACGAGTCATGCGACGCCAACTGGGCGGCGGCCCCCGAATTCTGATCCAGAATCCCGATGCAGCTCACCTCTTAGCAAGAGAGGGGCCTAACCTGGGGTCCTTCGAACGAGCTGACTGGGCTCCAGACGTGCGTCCAGAACATGATAGACAGGAAAATCAAGCTCGTCAACGTGGTCCTAGTCATGCTCATTCGTCGCGTCCTTCCGTGCCAACGCCGGACTTGCTATCTGTGGGAGTATGATCCGGCAAAGCACCAGACGCTGCAAGAGATCTTCGACACGATGCACGAAGACATCTAGAGAGTGCTTTTCAAGGCCGGCGAGACGCCGCCACCTATGACCGAGGATCGCGGGCTTAGCTTAAAGCGCCAAGCCAATTCGGTAAGTTATTTCATGTTTTCAAGGCATACCTTTTACTGGCATATTCTGAGGTAAAGCCTAAGCTTTCCCATCCATGTTTTCAGGCCTGGATCGAGGTAGTAGAGGGGATTAACTGTCTGGCTTCTCTGCCCGAAGACAAAGAATTCCCATTACTGACGAAAATGCTTTTTCCCGCACCTTATGAGGTGCCAGAGAAGACAGCCAGGAAAAGCGGCCAAAGGGGCCAAGAAGGACCCTCGCCGAAAAGGTGCTCCGGACGTGACGTCCGAAGACGAAACTTCTTCTTCGTCCACTGACGACGACGACGAAGAGGAGGAAGAAGACGACTCCCCACCTGAGGTGGGGAAGAAGAAAAGAGCGGCCCCCACGAGTCCGGAAGCGAAAGCGCCTAAGAGGGTTAAAGGCTCCCTCGCGGATAACTCCGCGTGGGATGTTGACAGCAGTCTGGAGCGACCTCGCCGGACCAAGCCTCCCGCCGCTTCGTAAGTACCAGAATCCGCAAACGTCCGGCCTTCCTGGTTTGTAATATTGACATATTGTAAACTTTGTCACTGCAGTCCGGCATGCGATGGCTCCCCGCGTTCCTCGACAAAGGATTCACTGGACTCGAAGGAGATGGCTAGCATGTCTCCACCACCTGCTCATTCTGTCTCACCCAAGGGCGATGACGAGGTGGTGTCCAAAAAGACTTTCCCAGGCCGGGGGAAGATCCCGGAGATCATCGGGGTGACGCCCCAGGATGACTCCTTGGCCGCCGGACATACGGGGGAAAAAGTCCCTACGGGGACTGGTGACGGGGCCCGAGTTCCCTTTGGATCTCAGCCGGATACCATTCCGGAGTTCTACACGGCTCAGGGGTTCAGCGAACGGCATTCCCCACAAGGAGGGAATGTGCCTGTTCCACCGGTGACCTCTGTCCAACCAGAGGCACCGGATAATCTGCTGGAGGCGCTACGAGGCGCCTCTATCGTGGATGAACATCGTGTCTTATGGACATGGTAATAGAGAAGGTTCAATTTGTCAAAAGCGGACTGACCGAAGCCTGCACTAGCCTTCTAACGGGCTTTGAGGTAAGTAATGTGATTGTAGGAAAAATATCACATTATAGACAGTAGCCCCTGATGCTCTGTTTGGTGTTCGGGAAGAAAAGCCAAACAGAGGGTAAAGAATAAAAATCACAGGAGTCTAACATGAGTTGTCTATGTGAATAAGCAGGTATCGCTGCAGGCTGCCACTGCTCATGCTGCGGAGGTCTTCGGACTGAAGCAGAAACTGGAGCGGGCCGAGGAGGAGCTCGGCCTCGTGAAGAAGCAGCTGGAGGATAGCCAAGGTATGCAGTAACCTGTGGGTACATTTCGAAAAAATGAGTAGTCCGACCGGACTAAAGTGTCATAAACTTTATTAGGGGCCACGACCGAGGTGGCGGCCCTTAAGAAGGCGCTAGCCGAGGCCGAGGACAAAGCGGCCAAGGAACGCGCCTCGCGCGAGAAGCACGAGGCCCGGGTTGGCGAGGCGCAGCAACAGCTCCAGGGCGCGATAGAGAGATTTGAGTCCTTGGAGCGCGATTGTAAGGCGCAAGAGTCCGAATTGGCGAAGGCCCGCCAGAGCGCGCAGGATGCACGAGCCGAAGCCCAGAGCGCCCTCCAGGAAATTCAGGCGGCCAAGAAGATTACGGCGGGTAAGTCTTTCACCATGCATAGCAAGTATGTAGAAGAAACGTTCCTTGTACTTATCCTGAATTTGGATTTTCCAGGGGCGTTTACAGATCTGCCACATAGTGTATCAGATGCTGCCGAGCATTATAGAGCCGAAGAAGGGATGTCTACGGAGAAGCTGTTCTGGTCCCAATATCTGGGATCCGAACATCCGGTGCCCTTCAGCGACCAGCTAAAGCAGTTGGTCGAGCTACACAGGTTGGCAGAGCTAGCCATGAAGGACCTGATAGTCCGGCTGTGGCCTGCCGATCCTATACCTAGCAGGTACTTCGGACTCCTGCAGCGGCTTGTGAGTGCCTGTCCGCGGCTCGAAGTCGTGAAGCGGTCGGTCTGTATTGAAGGTGCGCGTATGGCCTTTGCCCGCGTCAAGATGCATTGGGCAAAGCTGGATGCCAAGAAGCTAATGACCGAGGGGCCGCCGGAGGGCAAGGAGCATCGTCGGCCCGAGCTCTATTTTGGTGTCCTGGAGGGGTCCCACCTTGTGGCGGAACAATGTTCGAAGGATATCATATTCCCATGAGAACATGTGTATTACCTTGCCCTGTAATATGGAACAATGATGTTATGTAGTATAATGCTTATGATTTAAATTTTACCTCCTGTGCGGCTGTTTATTAAATTTGAGGGTTGACCAGTCATCGGCTTCTGCCCCCACGTAGATAGTACGGGGGTGTTCGGGATAAATCTAAACACTCTTTACTCCACATTATGGTCCTTAAAGGAGGTGTTTAGCGCAACGAACAAGGCAATCAGACTATGCAGCCTTTACCGCCCTCACTTAGCCATAGGAGTTTGACAATTAAAAAAGTTGGCGAAGCCCCTGGTATTCGGAAGACCGAACTAGGGGCGCTATATACGCCTAATCGGAGGAGCCGATTCTTCTCAAGAAGTGGAAAAATCTCTAACGATTTGGAACCTCTCGAACAGCTGACCGGCTCTCGCCGCATCATGACAGTCAGTTTTCGGCTTTCTCTACTAAGGTGCTCGTCCGGAAGAACCGGGACACAATCGCAGTAGTTCTCCCTTTACTACCCTAGCCGATATAGCGGAACGTAAGGTAGTAAGCACAGGAGCCGGGCAACCCAACTATTGACCCAAGACTTGATTCGGAGCCGATGCATATAATGCTATAAGTTCGGGGTGCCGAACTATACTATAAAAGTGTTCGGACTTTTTATTGCCGTAGTGTTGGGTGTAATAAAGCCCCTGGCGTAGTAATACGTACCGTGGTGTACGTGTGCAATGAGTAATGAATACCGAGGTGAGGAAACAGGAAAATGAAATAACAAGGTGACGCTACCGTGTATTCACCATTGTGATGTTACTAGTACGTCGAGGCGTACTTTGTACAAGTAATGCAATAAGCAAGTAAGGCTATTTAACATGCCGCAACCAAGGGCGAGCTACGTGCGGGTATGAAAAGCAAGTGTCGTAATCGTTTAGTAGAGACCACCTGGGGATTCCCTTGTAAGCCAGAGCTCCTTGCCTCCTTGGTGTGTTCTGCAAGCGGGTTGTCCGTATAGACCTCGAAAAGAGAAGAAAACCCGTAAAAAGAAAAAGTAAAAGCGTGCGAATCCCAGGGTCGGTCAAGCCATACTGTGGATCGCGAACGAGTTATGCCTCCGTCAATACCCATGGGGTTTTGAGTGCGTAGTTTATGTACATGTGGCATTAATGCCATTGCCTCATCGGGGCCGGGACGGAGGCCAAATTGCTAATTCGACTCGTGACGAGCCGAGCTGTCCTGCTGCAGTGCGGTCCGGACCCTCTTGATGATGTCCAGGGGCTTGGCAGCCGGATTATAATGCTGCTTGAGAAGGCCGCGTTGTACTTCTGCTGCTAGGGCGGCGGTGTGCTCCTCTGTACAGAGGGAGCGTTCCGTGTTTCCATTTACTGTAATGACGCCACGTGGACCGGGCATCTTGAGCTTGAGATAAGTGTAATGCGGCACCGCGTTGAATCTAGCGAATGCGGTTCGTCCGAGCAGGGCGTGATAGCCACTGCGAAATGGGACGATATCGAAGATTACTTCTTCGCTTCGGAAGTTATCCGGGGAACCGAATACTACCTCCAGCGTTATTGAGCCCGTACAACGGGCCTCTACGCCTGGTATGACTCCTTTAAAGGTAGTCTTCGTGGGCTTGACTCGTGAGGGGTCGATGCTCATTTTACGTACTGTATCCTGATAGAGCAGGTTGAGGCTGCTACCACCGTCCATTAGGACTCGTGTCAGGTGAAATCCGTCGATGATTGGGTCGAGGACCAGTGCGGCTGAACCGCCATGGCGGATGCTGGTTGGATGATCTCGGCGGTCAAAGGTGATCGGGAATGACGACCACGGATTGAATTTCGGGGCGACTGGCTCTAACGCATAGACGTCCCTAAGTGCGCGCTTGCGCTCCCTTTTGGGGATGTGTGTAGCGTATATCATGTTCACCGTTTTGACTTGAGGGGGAAATTTCTTTTGCCCCCCAGTGTTCGGCTGCCGGGGCTCCTCGTCATCGTCCTCGCTCTGTGATTCCCCTTCCTTGTTTCTGCTGTTTACCTTGCTGGCTTGTTTAAAGACCCGGCAATCTCTGTTAGTATGGTTGGCCGGTTTGTCTGGGGTGCCATGTATCTGGCAAGGACGATCGAGTATGCGGTCCAAGCTGGATGGTCCTCCGCTGCTCCTTTTATAGGGCTTCTTTCACTGGCCGGACTTGGAGCCATAGAATCCGGCGTGAACTGTAGTGTCATCGGTGTTATCACCATTGCTTCGGCGTTTGTGTCTGTTGCGCCGGAGCTTGCCGGTGCTGTTTTTGGCCTCGGAGGGGCCTGTTTCGTTGGCTGTGTTTGTACTGCGATCCAGCCAACTATCCTCTCCCGCACAGAAGCGGGTCATAAGTGCCGTGAGGACTGCCATGGACCTCGGCTTTTCCTGGCCGAGGTGGCGGGCGAGCCATTCGTCCCAGATGCTATGTTTAAAGGCCGCTAGGGCTTCGGCATCCGGACAGTCGACGATCTGGTTCTTTTTGGTTAGGAACCTAGTCCGGAATTTTCTGGCTGTTTCTCCGGGTTGTTGAACTATGTGGCTTAAGTCATCGGCATCTGGTGGCCGGACATAAGTTCCTTGGAAGTTATCAAGGAAAGCCTCTTCCAAGTCCTCCCAGTTGCCGATGGAATTCTCAGGCAGGCTATTTAACCAGTGTCGAGCTGGTCCTTTGAGCTTTAATGGGAGGTATTTGATAGCGTGGAGGTCGTCTCCTCGGGCCATGTGGATGTGGAGGATAAAATCTTCGATCCACACTGCGGGACCGGTTGTTCCGTCGTGTGATTCGATATTGACGAGCTTGAACCCCTCGGGGAATTCATGATACAGTAAATCATCTGTGAAGCAGAGAGGGTGTGCGGCGCCTCTATATCGGGCCGCATCGTCGCGTAGCTCTGATGGAGTCCGTCTGCGGCATTCGGCCCGGGCATGGTTAGGTTTGTCATGTCCGAATAGATAGCCGTCGTCGTGCCTTGAGGCACGTCCTCGCGATCCGTAGATCGATCTTGTATGTCCTGCTCTACTGTCCAGGGTCTGCCAGAGGTCGTAGGTATGACCCCGAACTCTTCCGTCTCTATTTTTACGGGGCGGTGGGGCAGGCTGCTGTTCGACCTGAGTTGCCGCTTTATCCCGACCGCGGGGTGACCGGTCGGCCGCCCTGTCTGGACCACGTGGTGGTCGTTCCGCATTACGCGAGGGAGGTGTGTGCTCCGGCGCCTCCTCATCGAATTGAGGTAGCAGTCTGTGTTTCGGGTAGCTCTTGGCTGGGCGCTTGAGGCCGTATTCTTCGGCTGTCAGGACATCAGTCCATCTGTCAACGAGCAGATCTTGTTCAGCTTGAAGCTGCTGCTGTTTCTTTTTCAGGCTCCTTGCAGTGGCTATGAGCTGAAGCTTAAAGCGCTCCTGCTCCAGAGGATCCTCAGGCACGATGAAGTCTTCGTTGCCGAGGCTTGTCTCCTCCTCGGAGGGTGGACGGTAACTATTGTCCTCCGAGTCATCTTCTATGGCCTGTTCATCAGGGTTGTCTTGCCTGTTGTCGTGTTCCTCCTGTTCGGATGCAGCTTCGACAGGGTCTTCATTGTTTTCAGCATCGCCCGGAGTACTATTTTCTCCGGTGCCAGTGTTGCCATCTTTGAGCGACGAGGCTTAGAACGGCGTTTGGGCGCCGGCGCTTGGACTGCGTCTCAGAGGGTTTATTCGCATCTGGCTCTTCTTTGTCGTCGCCAGATCCTTTAGGTGTATCAACCATGTACACGTCGTACGAAGAGGTGGCCGTCCAACGTCCAGTAAATGGCGGGTCTTGGCCTTGCTCCTTGTCGGCATCGTCGTCCATACCGTCGATGTCTTCGGAGCCATAGTCAAGCACGTCGGTTAAGTCATCGACAGTGGCTATGAAGTGGGTGGCGGGTGGGAAGCAAAATTCCTCGTCATCCGCCTCTAGCTCGAACCGAACATAGTTCGGCTGTGAGTCCTCCTCCAAGGACAAGTTCTTTAAAGAGTTTAGCACGTCACCCAAAGGTGAATGCTGGAAGATGTCTGCGGCGCTAAATTCGAAAATCGATAACCGATCCAGCTCGGTGTCCGCAGGCGTACCTGGTCCGGAACTTATAGCCGGAGACGAGTCCGGAGTTCCATTGACGCAAACATTGCAGGATGTCGAGTCCGTGTGTGGCTCCAACGCCGCGGACTTTGTGGCCTCGGAGGGCACGATCTGCTTCGGTTCTAAGGCCGTTGCAGCAACAGGATCCATCTCCTGGATGTAATCCGATGACAGATATGAGTCATGTTCATCGGGACGAGGGGGAGCGATCGCTGCGGTTTCAAACCCATTGAAGATCGAGTCTCCACGGGTATTCGCGACGTAGTTCAAGCTTCCAAATCTGACCTGGTGGCCAGGGGCGTAGCTATCGATCTGCTCCAGACGGCCAAGAGAGTTGGCCCGCAGTACGAAGCCGCCGAACACAAAAATCTGTCCGGGGAGGAAGGTTCTTCCTTGGACAGCGTCATTATCGACGATTGAAGGGGCCATCAAACCTTTTGTCGACGGCACAGTGGAACTCTCAATGAAAGCACCAATTTTGGTGTCAAAACCGGCAGATCTCGGGTAGGGGGTCCCGAACTGTGCGTCTAGGATCGATGGTAACAGGAGACGGGGGACACGATGTTTACCAAGGTTCGGGCCCTCTCTATGGAGGTAATACCCTACTTCCTGCTTGATTGATCTTGATGAATATGAGTGTTACAAGAGTTGATCTACCACGAGATCGTAATGGCTAAACCCTAGAAGTCTAGCCTATGTGAATATGGTAATGAGTATCCGCCTATCCGGACTACGCTCTCCGGTTTATATAGACACCGGAGAGATCTAGGGTTACATGGGGTCAGTTACATAAGCAGGAATCTTCATAGTTGGTCGCCTAGCTTGCCTTCCATGCCAAGGAGAGTCCAATCCGGACATGGGTATAGTCTTCGGCCTTCATATCTTCACAGCCCATCAGTCCGGCCCAATGAATAACAGGTCGGACGCCCGAGGACCCCTTAGTGCAGGACTCCCTCAGCTACTACCTCCGTCTATGAGGACTCTGGTGAGGTGTTACCCGCCAATAATGGGATCAAGCACCAGGGCCGCCGATCCTCCATGATGGATACTGGTCGGATGGTCCCTGCGGTCGAAGGTGATCGGACATGCCCATGGGTTAAATTTCGGGGCTACAGGCTCTACGGCGTAGACATCCCCAAGTCCACATTTTCACTCCTTCTTGGGTACATGAGTGGCGTAGATCATATTCAACATCTTTACCTCAGGAGGAATTGTTTTTGGCCCCTGTTGTTCGACCTCCGAGGTTCCTCATCGTCCTCGCTGTGGGGGCTTTTGCCTGCGTCCTCGGCTGTGAGCTTGCAGTCCTGTTTGATCACCCAACAATTATGGTTTGTGTGGTTAGCGGGTTCGTCAGATGTGCTATGGATCTGGCAGGGCATGTCCAGAATTGTGTCCAACTTGGTGGGTTCATCATGGTTGCCTTTGGAAGGCTTCTTCTCCGGTGCTGACTTGGGGTTACGAAATTCGGCATTCACTTTCGTGTCTTCGGCTTCACCGCCGTTGTGGAGGCGCTTATGCCTGTTGCACCGGGCTTCCCGTTTCTACCCCGGATTCTGAGGTGCCGAGGTCTTCTGGTTTGGTGCTTCTACAAGCTAGCCAACTGCCTTCTCCCGCACAAAAGTGGGTCATGAGAGAGGTAAGTGCCGACATCGTCCTCGGCTTATCTTGGCCGAGATGGCGTGCGAGCCACTCGTCCCGGATACTATGCTTGAATGCAGCTACAACTTCGGCGTCCGGGCAGTCGACAATTTGGTTCTTTTTGGTCAAAAACCATTACCAAAACTACCAAGCCAATTTGCTAGGTTGTTGGACCACGTGGCTCAAGTAATCGGCATCCGTAGGCCAGACATAAGTGCCTTGAAAGTTAGCTCAGAAAGCATCCTCTAGCTCTTCCCAGCTCTCGATGCAGTTTTCAGGTGGGGCTGTTGAGCCAATGCCTGGCTGGTCCTTTGAGCTTAAGTGGTAGGTATTTTATGGCATGGAGATCGTCTCCTCGAGCGATATGAATGTGGAGAAGAAAATCTTCGATCGATACGGCCGGGTCTGTTGTCCCTTCGAGGAACTGATGCCGTATTACCTCATCTATGAAACACATCGGATGAGCGGCGCCCCTGACCCGGGCTACGTCGCTCCGGTGATCGGCTGCCATATCGGCCCGGTGCTCCTCTCGAACTCTGTCGTTTCGGTCACGCCAAGTTTGGTATCCGTCCCGTCCAGCCGGAGCGTGATCTCGAGATCCGTAGATGGATCTTGTGTGTCCTGCTCTAATGGCTAGGTCGTGACGGAGATCGTATTGGTATTCTGGATGCGTTGCCTCCTTGCCTTTACAATGAGGGGGAGCGGGTGGGTATTCGACCTCTCCAGCCGGCCTATCTATTCCTCGAGGGGGTGGTCGGGCTAGTCTGCCTGCGTATATCTTGGTGGTGCGGGCGCAAGGGCCTCGTCGTCAAATTGCGGCAGCAGTTTGCGCTTTGGGTAGCTTTTGGTCTGCCGCTCATTGTCGTACCCTTGTTCAGCAACTAGGATTTTGGTCCATTTGTCATTGAGTGTGTCTTGTTTGGCTTTTATCCATTACTGCTTTCTTTTCAAGCTTCGTGCGGTGGAAATAAGTTGTCGTTTAATCTATTTTTGGTCCAATGGATCCTCGGGGATGATGAAATCCTCAGCTCCAAGACCGTCCTCCTGTTCGGAAGGGGGAGGTAGTTACTGTCTTTGGAGTCGTTGAGGTCATCAGTATTTAACTGATCCTCGCGCTCGTCCGAGTTATCTAGCTGTTGTTCGGCGGCGGCGGGGTCGCCGAGGTCTTCCATATTTTCTGGGGTCTCATTTTCTCCGTTGCCCGTGTTGCTTTCTCTGCCTCGATGCTCCTTGGATCGTCGGCGCTCTTTCTGGCGTTTAGACAGCTCCTCGCCGAGCTTGTTGCTATTTCTCCTAGGGGTGCCATCACCGTTGTTGGCATCATCGCCGTTGTCCTTGGGGGTATCCACCATGTAAACATCGTAGGTGGAGGTGGCCGTCCATCGGTCGGTGACGGGAGGGGAAGTATAAGTGTGGGCCATGGCTTCGATGTCTTCGGCCTCTTCAGAGGCGTAGTCCAACATGTCGGTTAAGTCTTCGACAGTGGCTACTAAGTGGGTGGTGGGTGGGACGTAAAATTCCATGTGGCCCGCCTCAAGACCCCGTTGAGCGTGGGCCGAGGATGGGGCATCCAAGATAATCATCATCTAGATCTGGTCGAGCGCTTTGTTTATCAGGGCGAGACTAGCTAAATTAACGCGTGAGATTTCTTCGGAGTCGGCCTCTGGTGTGATGGGGGGCGAGGGGTGGGTTCGGCCAAGGCTGACTCCTGGTCTTCGGACGCCGAACTTGTGCCAAGGCTCGAAGTTGGATCCGCGGTATGGAGGGTGAGTCCGGCCAAGGATGATTCTCGGTCTTCGGACGTCGAACCCTCGTCAAAGATGGATCCGTAGTAAGGGGGTGAGTCCGGGTGGGGTTAACTCCTGGTCTTCGGACACGATGATCGGATCAGGGAGAGGTACTGTCGGGGATATATCGCATGGTATAACCCAGCCTGAAGTATGACCCGGCCGGGACTTGGCGCCTCATCAGTAACCCGGCCAAACTTGGCGGCTAATTGGTGATCCGGTCAGTGGGTCAGACAAGCGGCAAGACCCGAGGCCCAGAAGGCGGCTCGTGAGAGGGCCGGCTCAAGGAGAGGCCTGGACGGTCGGCTCATGGAGAACGTCCAAGAAGAGCAAGACCTGGCAAGGGGAGCAAGCCCTAGACTTTTATCCGGTTTGTAATGGAAGATAGACTAGTCCTAATCCTACTAGGACTCTACATGTAAGCCAACCCCTTCAACTTATATAAGGAGGAGCAAGGCACCCCAAGAGGGAGAAGTTTAGACAGAAAGACAAGTCTTAGACAAGATCAAAGTAGATGCTCTTGAGATAGAGGTAGCGAAAACCGCCCTTGTAATCGAGATCATCATCATCAATATCAATCAAGCAGGATGTAGGCTTTTACCTCCACTGCGAGGGGCTGAACCTGGGTAAAACTCGCGTCTCTTGATTCCGATCAACACCATCCAAGCTACCACCTAGTGGTGATGGCTTCATGACTAAGTCCTCACACTAGGACATCTGCCGTGACAAAACTGCGGTAGTTGCCGCCCACCATGGGGCCAGTGCATGGTGGTGTTGAGTTCTTGGAGGGAGCTTTTCCAGGGTTCGAGAAGATCACGATTAACGGATGAATAAGAGCCAGCACGGGAGGATCTACACCGGATAAGTTAGGGTTCGCGTTCGTGCGGCGCGACAAGTCGCCGGGTCAAGATCGTCCTGCATTTCCGCTGCAAAATTCTATCTACATGGCGATCGAGTCGGACTGTTACTATACGCTTTCTCCGCCCACGCGCTATGTAGAGGATCAAGTCTCGAGACTACAAGAGCTGTTGGAATTTGTTAGTAGGCCTTTGGCCCAAAGCCCAACTAAAATTCTGAAATTCTCTTGGCCCATTCACGCATAGCTTGTGAGTGGTGTGAGTAGGACTAATTTTAGTCCCACCCCGGAAGTTGAGTGAGACTTGCACCTCTTTATAAGGTGAGCTCATCTACCACTTGTATGAGCATGTGAAGAGGATACCTACACGCGCGCTCCTCCTCCTCGCTCACCTCACCACGCCACGCCTCGTCACGACGCGCTGCGGGTTGCGGGAATGAGCCGAGCCGAGGGCAGAGCTATTCACGTTGTCTATATTTTTGCTGCTCGGGAAAAATTAATGAGTCATTAATTAATAATTAACGGACGCATTAATTACTGAACCGTTTTCAATTCTTTTGGATCGCAACGACTCAGACGTGGGATTTACTCCCACGACCTACTCGGCCCGCACTATATAGTCAGGCGGATGTCCACCCTAGCCGCCGCCGTATCGCAAGGTTTTGCACCACCGTTCCAGATCATTGCGCCGCCACACAAGTCTTCTCCATCCCTCCTTTCGGGTTGCACCGTGAGAAGGGATAGCAGGCCTCCGGAACCCCGCCTCTCATGATCCTGTACGAGAGAGGGCGATCAGGTTTTTGGGGAGCGCACTCGCACGACTGCTGGCAGCGACGACTTCGCCGACGACGACTTCTTCCCCGACCTCGGCAACCTCTTCCTCAACGACATGGGCGACAACATCAACGCTGGCGGTCCTGCTCCCGCTGCACCGTATGTGATCTTATCCTCCTTGTTTGAGACTGTGCTAGAATTCTTAGTTACAGTTTGTGCTCTATGTTTGATCTGTTCATCTACTATGCTAGTCTGCATGATTAGTTTACTCTCTGTTTTTGTCGTCATGATTTATTTACTGTTTGTTCGGATTAAATCTCATAGTAATTTTCTCATGTATTCAACAATCCAAAAACCTGATTATAGGAAATTTGCTCCGACTGGTTTTGCTGCGCATCTGAAGCCGCCTACCTTTAAGGGCATGCAATATAAGAGGTGGCGCACAAGAGCAGTTTACTGGTTCCAGACCATGTACTGCTAAGACGCCACCAAGGGCGAGCCTGAGGGCAATCTTGAACCTGCACAACAGGAAGTTTTTGACAAGATCGATACCCTCTTTGATAGAGGCGAGGGTGTCCCGATCTTTCGATGAGATGATAACTATCGATTTGGTGGAGACGACTTTGACGATCAGACTACAAACGTGCACGACGTTGCGCCTTATCAATCGCTAAACCAATCTCCTGAGGTTACTGACGATGCCGGAAGCACGATCAGCCTGACCACGAAGGTCTATTCCTGCAAGCAATCGAAGAACGAGCAAGAATATGATAATGCAATCTGAATATTGCGAATATATATGAAGTATTGATAGTGGTGGGGATCCGTAAGCGGTCTTGGTCTGGTCGTTGGACACAAACGAAGTACACGAAGTTGCAATGGCTAACTTTTAACTAAACAAATCTCAAGGAAAAAGCTACTAGATGGATCTACTTATATAAGAGCAAGGGGTGGCGGCCAAGGAGGTGGGAGGACGTCCCAAGGCAGCCTAAAACCAACCCTAGGTCGTACAAGGCTCATGGGCCCAAGTGGAGGTGATGCAACACCTTTGGACTTGTAGTTTGACTCGGATTCTGGTGCAACGTCAGATTGTTTCGACCATAACTCAATGCTCCGGACGAATTTAAAGGTGAATCCAATTGGGTTGGAAAGAGCACGAAATCTAGTTTCCAACAAAAAAAGAATCACCCAATTCGGAGTCCGTATGAAAAATTTGTTGGCGTTTTGAGTCAGGTATGTCTGTGCAGTCCGAATCTGAATCCAGAACGTGAGAGACTTGAACTCTTTCTTCTCTTGGCCCAAAAGTGACGTGAGAGGACTTTTTGAACAGAACCTAAACTTCTCCTTTTCCCCTATCTTCATATGTGGATTGTACAAATGTCCCATACACCTGCAATTAGACAAAACACAAAAGTGTGTGAAGTATTTTTGTTCTGGATAACATAAATAGATTATTGAATAGTTTGCACTAGAAATCACCTGACAAATATGCATGTATGCAATATTTTTGGTCGTATCCAAGGTAATCATGTCCTCATCACTCTTTAAAGGTTCCCTTCTCAGTGTTCTGGTCAATTCCATTATGGATTCATATATGTCTGTCGTGTACAAAAGTAGGGGCCTTCTGTACCCCTTTACTTGTGCGCAGGCAGTTGTAGCCACACCTGCGTCCACGCTTGGCGGGGCAGAGGAAGCGAAGAACAAGATAACCAGAGCAACGCCAAGACAGAGGCGCGAGGAGCAAAGGGACAAGGTGGGCTTTCCCCGGCAAGAGCCTTGCCGGGGCAGCCTGCGTAGCCCCGGCAAGAGCCTTGCCGGGGCAACTTGCCCCACACCAGCGAGGCCGCCACCCTTGAGCCCAAGAGTTCCGACACCATCGACAACATTGGAACCAAGGCTCAGGAGTGATGAGGACATGACTACCTTGGATACGACCAAAAATATTGCATACATGCATATTTGTCAGGTGATTTCTAGTGCAAACTATTCAATAATCTATTTATGTTATCCAGAACAAAAATACTTCACACACTTTTGTGTTTTGTCTAATTGCAGGTGTATGGGACATTTGTACAATCCACATATGAAGATAAGGCAAAAGGAGAAGTTTAGGTTCTGTTCAAAAAGTCCTCTCACGTCACTTTTGGGCCAAGAGAAGATAGAGTCCAAGTCTCTCACGTTCTGGATTCAGATTCGGACTGCACAGACATACCTGACTCAAAACGCCAACAACTTTTTCATACGGACTCCGAATTGGGTGATTCTTTTTTTGTTGGAAACTAGATTCCGTGCTCTTTCCAACCCAATTGGATTCACCTTTAAATTCGTCCGGAGCATTGAGTTATGGTCGAAACAATCTGACGTTGCACCAGAATCCGAGTCAAACAACAAGTCCAAAGGTGTTGCATCACCTCCACTTGGGCCCATGAGCCTTGTACGACCTAGGGTTGGTTTTAGGCTGCCTTGGGACGTCCTCCCACCTCCTTGGCCGCCACCCCTTGTTCCTATATAAGTAGATCCATCTAGTAGCTTTTTCCTTGGGATTTGTTTAGTTAAAAGTTAGCCATTGCAACTTCGTGTACTTCGTTTGTGTCCAACGACCAGACCAAGACCGCTTACGGATCCCCACCATTATCAATACTTCATATATAATCGCAATATTCAGATTGCTTTATCATATTCTTGCTCGTTCTTCGATTGCTTGCAGGAATAGACCTTCGTGGTCAGGCTGATCGTGCTTCCGGCATCGTCAGTAACCTCAGGAGATTGGTTTAGCGATTGCTAAGGCGCAACGTCGTGCACGTTTGTAGTCGGATCGTCAAAGTCGACTCCACCAAATCGATAGTTATCATCTAATCGAAAGATCGGGACACCCTCGCCTCTATCAAGGAGGCGCTAGCATGGTGGCATGTAGATCTTTGTGAAGACCAAGAGCATACAAGACTAGATGAGAACCAGAAGATGGAGACCACCGGCAAGATCCTTGCCAGGGACGCTCACAAGACCCCCAGCAAGACCCTTGCCGGGGACACCTGCGAGACCCCGGCAAGGCCCTTGCCGGGGCCCCGACAAGACCTTGTTGGGGACATCTGCGGGGCCGCAGCATGGCCCACGCCTACCGAAGCTCCACCGTCGTTCCAACACAGCAGTCAGCCCGCCAACTACGCAGGCACCTGCATGGCGACATGCGGTTTCCAGACCAACTCAGCAAGCACCTGCGTGGTGGCATGCAGATATTCATGGACTCCGGCACCACACCAGCTCAGCAGCCAGCCAGCCAGCATGGCGCTGCGCGCCTCGTCAGCATGGACGTGCGTTAGAGCGAGGCGAGGCAGCGACGGACGAGACGAACTTCCTTGCCGTCCCCGATAAAGTGAGAGGGCATGTCGGCAGCGCATTAAATGCGTTTGTCCTGCGGTGCCAGGCGATAGACTTGTATACAGTACATACTTTCCACCTCCTGTGTGCCACTGTGGCGACCCTTTTTGACTATAAAAGGAGGCCTGAGGCATACAGGAGAAGGATTCGGACTTTTTGGACCGTGCACGCCTTGTAGCTAGTCCAAGAACACCAGATAAACACACCAAAGCATGATTAGGGTATTACGCATCGCTTGCGGCCCGAACCTGGATAAAACTCCCCCGTGTTGATCTTCTAAATCCGCTCTTTCCACAGCCCCGCGCCCCTTCAACTGTAGTAGGGATTCCCCATGATCCCATAGGTGTCGTTTCCCGACATCTTTTGCGCGCCAGGTAGGGGGTGGCAACCTAATAAAATCCGGTTTGGAAGTTAGCATATCGACTTCATCATTACCATGGCCCCCAAGAAGAAGGGGATCACAGCCATCGGGTCGTCCGGAGCCGGCCCGTCCGCACCAGCACGGGCGGGCAACGGGGTGGCCACGGATGGCGCCGGAGGCGCCGCCCGCGAGCGTCCACGACACTCTAGCGATCGGAGCCAGGGGAGCGGCGCCGTTCGGGTCCAAGACGACGAGCCACACGCCGCGGGCCCCGGGGGCGGGGCTGTGCCGCCCACGGGCGGCGCGGCGACCTCCCGGACGCCCCCGCCGGCGTCCGCGGTGCGACCTTCTCAGGCCGCGCGCGATGAGCAACAACGCGACGATGGTGCCCCCAGGCACCCCCGCGGGAAGAGCCCTTTGCGTCACTCTCAGGACGCACCGGGCCGGCGTGCGCACCTGGACGCTGGTAGAAGCGGCGCGCGACCGCGATAGAGCTCCTTCTAACGTGGTTACAAGTCGGAGTATGTCACGGTCGATGCAGCTGTCACCGCCGCCCACACCAGAAGAAGCATTAGAGCGCGTGCAACTGCTCCTCGAATTCCCGCCCGCCGCGGAGAAGCTCGACGAGTGGAGAGCCACCATTCGAAGCCTTGTCAGCTTCGGCAACAAAGATGAGACACCCCCAGCAGGACCCTCGTGTCGGCGTTCTGTCGAGCCGACGCGTGCCGACGGAGGGAGGACCGGGGATGCTGCGACCACGGTGCACTCTGATGACCCACAAGTATAGGGGATCTATCGTAGTCCTTTTGATAAGTAAGAGTGTCGAACCCAATGAGGAGGAGAAGGAAATGATAAGCGGTTTTCAGCAAGGTATTCTCTGCAAGCACTAAAATTATAGGTAACAGATAATTTTGTGATAAGATAATTTGTAACGAGCAAAAGTAACAAAAGTAAATAAAGTGCAGCAAGGTGGCCCAATCCTTTTTGTAGAAAAGGACAAGCCTGTACAAATTCTTATATAGAGAAAAGCGCTCCTGAGGACACATGGGAATTATCGTCAAGCTAGTTGTCATCACATTCATATGATTCGCATTCGGTACTTTGATAATTTGATATGTGGGTGGACCGGTGCTTGGGTGCTGTCCTTACTTGAACAAGCATCCCACTTATGATTAACTCCTATTGCAAGCATCCGCTACTACAAAAGAAGTATTAAGGTAAACCTAACCATAGCATGAAACATATGGATCCAAATAAGCCCCTTACGAAGCAACACATAAACTAGGGTTTAAGCTTCTGTCACTCTAGCAACCCATCATCTACTTATTACTTCCCAATGCCTTCCTCTAGGCCCAAATGGTGAAGTGTCATGTAGTCAACGTTCAGATGACACCACTAGAGGAGAGACAACATACATCTCATCAAAATATCGAACGAATACCAAATTCACATGACTACTAATAGCAAGACTTCTCCCATGTCCTTGGGAACAAACGTTACTACTCACAAAGCATATTCATGTTCATAATCAGAGGAGTATTAATATGCATATAGGATCTGAACATATGATCTTCCACCAAATAAACCAACTAGCATCAACTACAAGGAGTAATCAACACTACTAACAACCTACAAATACCAATCTCAGACTTAGTGACAAGAATTGGATACAAGAGATGAACTAGGGTTTGAGAGGAGATGGTGCTGGTGAAGATGTTGATGGAGATTGGCCCCCTCCCGATGAGAGGAGCGTTGGTGATGACGATGGCGATGACTTCTCCCTCCCGGAGGGAAGTGTTCCCGACAGAACAGCTCCGCCAGAGCCCTAGATTGGTTCCGCCAAGGTTCCGCCTCGTGGCGGCGGAGTCTCGTCCCGAAAGCTTGCTTATCATTTTTCCTCGGACGAAAGACTTCATATAGCAGAAGATGGGCACCGGAGGGCCACCAGGGGGCCCACGAGGTAGGGGGCGCGCCCAGGGGGGTAGGGCGCGCCCCCACCCTCGTGCCCATGGTGTGGGTCCCCTCTGGTATTTTCTTCGCTCAGTATTTTTTATTATTTCCAAAAATAACTTCCGTGGAGTTTCAGGACTTTTGGAGTTGTGCAGAATAGGTCTCTAATATTTGCTCCTTTTCCAGCCCAGAATTCCAGCTGCCGACATTCTCCCTCTTCATGTAAACCTTATAAAATAAGAGAGAATAGGCATAAATATTGTGACATAATGTGTAATAACAGCCCATAATGCAATAAATATCGATATAAAAGCATGATGCAAAATGGACGTATCACACTCTCCACCTCCATGACCGCGGCAGCAACTGCCGGCTCGTCGGGCTGACGCCTGTGACAACGTTTCCATAGCGCCGTCCGACCCGCGAACCCGCTGCGACCAACGTTGAGTTCTTCGAGAGCGAGCTCAGGAGGACGCTCGGACCACCATCGAGCGATGGCGGGAAGCGCGCCATCAGTCAGATAGGCGTGCAGGGCCTACTATGGACCACCCAGCGTCGGGGGGCTCCGGCAACCTGCCTTACGAGGTGGGTTGTCTAGCTTTTACCCGAGAGCTGCAGCAATTCCAGTGGCCCTCCCACCGCACATTCAAGCCTGATGTTGGGGAAAAGTACAACGGCAAGACTCACCCGTCGGAGTTCCTCAACATCTACACCATCGCGATGCAAGCCGCCGGGGCTCGCGACGACAAGGTTCTCGCCAACTACTTCCCGTTGGCACTTAAGCCCAACGTCATGTCATGGTTGATGCACCTGCCAATAGATTCCATTTCTTCTTGGTCGGATCTGTGCCACGAGTTTGTTGGCGCCTTTACCGGAGGCCACCAAGCTCTTGGCCAGGCAAGTGATTTTCATGTCATCCCCCAGAAGGATGGCGAGTCCCTGCGAAAATACATACAGAGGTTCAGCCGTGTACAGTACACCATCCCAGATGTTCACCCCGCCGCTGTCATCAATGCATTCCATCAGAATGTACGCAACCGCAAGATGTGTGAAGAGCTGGCGATGAACAAGGTCAAGGATGTAGCCGAACTTTATGTTCTGGCTGATAGATGTGCTCGGGCTGAGGAAGGAAGGAAGTACCCCGGCGAGGATGCTGGCGCGGAAATCGACTCCACTAACAAAGACACCGCCGCCCCGACAAAGAAGGGCCGGCGCCGCAACAGGAAGCGTAAGGGCAAGACTGTGCTTGCCGTTGAGGGATCTGGCGACCCCGGCGCCGCCAAGAAGGCCAAGGCTGACGACCCCGGCAAGGAGGTTGACGGGTAAGCTGCCTGCCTTGGCGGCCGCCGACAAGCCAGGAGGCTCTGACAAGCAGTACTGCAAGATCCACCGCACCAAGGGCCATGACCTCCAGAACTGCCGACAGGTTGAGCTGCTTGCAGAAAAGAAGAAAGCTGAATATGAAAGGCGGGACAAGGAGAAGGGTTAGGATGGTGCTGAGGGGTCCGGCAAGAAGCGTGGCGGCCAAGGAGGTCGCCGCGGCAAAGATAATCAACAAGAGAGGCCCGCTCGGGGCCACGACAAGGAGGAAGATGATGATCATGACGAGGACGACGAGTCCGGCGAGCACGAGTTCCAGAAAGCTACAAAGGCCATGTGCATCAACGGCGGCGCCTCGTTGCACACCTCGCACCGCCAACTGAAGCAGTGGGCGCTTAAGGTCACTGCGGCGAAGCCATTGTTCGATGCCCAGAAGCCACTGAAGTGGTCCCGCATGCCCATCATTTTTGACACCGAGGATCACCCTGATCGCACAACTGCGGTCGGGTGTTTGCCGTTGTAGGTTTCACCAACAATACACAACCTCAAGGTGACAAAAGTGCTGGTTGACGGTGGGGCCGGTCTGAATTTGATCTCGCCCGATGTGATCAAGAGGTTGCAGATTCCTGATGGAGATCTCGAGTTGACGGGCACGTTTCAAGGGGTCAACCCGGGAAGGAGCCAGCCAAAAGGTAAAATCATGCTGCCCGTTACGTTTGGGGCGAGCTGAACTATAGGACGGAGAAGACCGTTTTCGATGTCGCCAAGATCCCCGTGCCATACAATGGGATCCTTGGCCGCCCAGCGTTGGCCAAGTTCATGGCTGCATCACACTACGCCTACAACACATTGAAGATGCCAGGGCCGCTGACCATCATCACCGTCCCCTCTGACAAGAAAGACGCGCTCATCTGCGCCGACCAACTCTACCGAGAGGTAGTTGCAGCAACTGCCGCCAAGGCACTTGCTCCTACTGCTGAAGCCCTGGGAAGGAAGAAGGCCAGCAAGACCCCTTCCGGCGAGACCTCTTCCGGCAAGACCTCCGGCACCCACTCCAGCAAGCGCGCCTCTTCGGAGTGCAGCGCTCCCATTGAGGACGTGCCAGAGAGCTCCACTGATAAGAGCAAGAAGTCCAAGGCTGCACCACCAGAAACCAAGAAGGTGTCTGTCAAGGAGGACGGCATGGGCGGGGCTTTCACTATAAGCTCCACCTTCAACAGCAAATAGGAAAGCGCGCTCGTCGCCTTCCTGCAGGCGAATGTCGATGTGTTTGCATGGCAAGCATCCGACATCCTCGGCGTTTCCAGGGAGGTGATTGAGCATCATCTTGATGTATGTCCTCATGCGCGGCCTGTCAAGCAGAAGGTCAGGAAGCAAGCTTTGGAGCGGCAAGAGTTCATCATCGAGGATATCAGGAAGTTGGAGGCGGCAGGCCTGGTTAGAGGAGTGCTCCACCCCACGTGGTTGGCCAATCCAGTGGTGGTGCGTAAGGCAAATGGGAAATGGAGGTTGTGTATTGACTACACAGATATCAATAAAGCTGTCGAAAGGATCCTTTCCCTCTGCCATGCATCGACCAGATTGTGGACTCCACTGCCGGGTGTGACCTGCTGTCATTCCTTGACGCTTATTTAGGTTACCACCAGATCTTCATGATGAAGGAAGACCAAGAAAAGACCGCATTCATCACCCCATGTGGTACGTACTATTTTGTACGAATGCTTTCGGGTTGAAGAGCGCTGGTTCAATGTTTGCCCGAGTGGTCCAAATTGGTTTTGAGCCCCAGCTACATAGAAATATGGAAGCTTATATGGACGACATAGTGGTCAAAACCAAGGACAGGGCCACGCTCGTGCAAGATTTAGAAGAAACATTTGCAAATCTGCGCAAGATCAACCTCAAGCTCAACCCACAGAAGTGCGTGTTCGGTGTCCCATCCAGCAAACTCCTTGGGTTCTTTGTGTCTCAACGCGGAATCGAATCAAATCTCGACAAGATCAAAGCAATTGAGAAGATTGAGGCGCCAAAACGGGTCAAAGACGTCCGTAGGCTCGCCGGATGTGTTGCTGCCCTGAGTAGGTTCATCTCCAAATCTGCTGAGCGCGCCCTCCCCTTTTTCAAAGTTTTGAAAAAGGCGGGTCTAGTAAAATGGACTCCGGTGGCAGAGGCAACGCTGCAAGATTTGAAGAGGTACCTCTCCTCCACGCCAATACTAGTCGCGCCTAAATCACAAGTGCCGTTGCTGCTATACTTAGGAGCAACGAATCAAGTGGTCAGTGCTGCGCTGGTGGCGTAGAGAGGAACTTGAGGAAGAAGCAGCGGTAGCAGCGGAGCCGTCGGATGATGGGCCGGAACCCCCGCCAAGGCCTGGTCCCGGCAAGACAGAGTCTGCGCAGATGGGCGAAGTGGAACAGAAGAAGAAGGTGGTGCAACACCTGGTTTATTTCGCCACTTCGCTCTTGCAGGGGGCTAGATCAAGATATTCTGGTATGCAGAAACTACTTTTCGGCCTCCTCATGGCCTCGAGAAAGCTGCGCCACTATTTCCAAGCACATGAGATCACCGTCGTCACCCGCCTCCCGTTGCAACGAATCTTGCACAAACCGGATGCAACCAGGAGGATTGTGGAGTGGGCTTTGGAATTGTCAAGCTTTGGCCTCAAATTTGAAAGTACTTCGATAATAAGAGCCGAGCATTGGCAGAGTTCATAGCAGAATGGACCACGCTTGATGTTCCAGGTGGCGTGAGTTGCGAAGCTATTCCACATTGTTTCAAATGAAGATCAAACTCGTTATTCAAATATTCGTCTCTACGATCAGATCGTAGAAACTTTATTTTCTTGTTACGATGATTTTCCACATCACTTTGAAATTCTTTGAACTTTTCAAATGTTTCAGACTTATGTTTCATCAAGTAGATATACCCTTATCTGCTCAAATCATGTGTGAAGGTCAGAAAATAACGATACCCGCCGCGAGCCTCAACACTCATCGGATCGCATACATCAGTATGTATTATTTCCAATAAGTCAGTTGCTCGCTCCTTTGTTCCGGAGAACGGAGTCTTAGTCATCTTGCCCATGAGGCATGGTTTGCAAGCATCAAGTGATTCATACTCAAGTGATTCCAAAAGTCCATCAGCATGGAGTTTCTTCATGCGCTTTACACTAATATGACCTAAACGGAAGTGCCACATATAAGTTGCACTATCATTATTAACTTTGCATCTTTTGGCTTCAATATTAAGAATATGTGTATCACTACAATCGAGATTCAATAAACCATTTATATTGAGTGTATGACCATAGAAGGTTTTATTCATGTAAATAGAACAACAATTATTCTTTGACTTAAATGAATAACCGTATTGCAATAAACATGATCCAATCATATTCATGCTCAACGCAAACACCAAATAACATTTATTTTAGGTTCAACACTAATCCCAAAGGTAAAGGGAGCGTGCGATGATGATCTTATCAACCTTGGAATCACTTCCAACACACATCATCACCTCGCCCTTAACTAGTCTATGTTTATTTTGCAACTCCCGTTTCGAGTTACTACTCTTAGCAACTGAACCAGTATCAAATACCGAGGGGTTACTATAAACACTAGTGAAGTACACATCAATAACATGTATATCAAATATACCTTTGTTCACTTTGCCATCCTTCTTATCCGCCAAGTATCTAGGGCAGTTCCACTTCCAGTGACCATTTCCTTTGCAGTAGAAGCACTTAGTTTCAGGTTTGGGTCTAGCTTTGGGCTTCTTCATGGGAGTGGCAACTTGCTTGCCATTCCTCTTGAAGATCCCTTTATATCCCTTGACCTTTTACTTGAAACTAGTGGTCTTGTCAACCATCCACACTTGATGCTTTTCTTGATTTCTACCTTCGCTGATTTTCGGCATCACGAAGAGCTCGGGAATCGTTTTCGTCATCCCTTGCATATTATAGTTCATCACGAAGTTCCAGTAACTTGGTGATAGTGACTAGAGAACTCTGTCAATCACTATTTTATCTGGAAGATTAACTCCCACTTGATTCAAGCGATTGTAGTACTCAGACAATCTGAGCACATGCTCACTGGTTGAGCTATTCTCCTCCATCTTGTAGGCAAAGTACTTGTCAGAGGTCTCTTACCTCTCGACTCGGGCATGAGTCTGAAATACTAATTTCAGCTCTTGGAACATCTTATATGCTCCGTGGCGTTCAAAAATGTTTTTGAAGTCCCGGTTTTAAGCCGTAAAGCATGGTGCACTAAACTATCAAGTAGTCATCATACCGAGCTTTTGTCAAAACGTTCATAACGTCTGCATCTGCTCCTGCAATAGGTCTGTCACCTAGCGGTGCATCAAGGACATAATTCTTCTGTCAAGCAATGAGGAAAATCCTCAGATCACAGACCAAGTCCGCATCATTGCTACTATCATATTTCAACTTATATTTCTCTAGGAACATATAAAAATAAATGGGAGCTACATCGCGAGCTATTGATCTACAACATAGATATGCTAATACTACGAGGACAAAGTTCATGATAAATTAAAGTTCAATTAATCATATTACTTAAGAACTCCCACTTAGATAGACATCCCTCTAGTCATCTAAATGATCACGTCATCCAAATCAACCATGTCTGATCATCACGTGAGATGGAGTAGTTTTCAATGGTGAACATCACTATGTTGATCATATCTACTATATGATTCACGCTCGACCTTTCGGTCTCCAGTGTTCCGAGGCCATATCTGCATGTGCTAGGCTCGTCAAGTTTAACCCAAGTATTCTGCGTGTGCAAAACTGGTTTGCACCCATTGTATGTGAACTTAGAGCTTAACACACCCGATCATCACGTGGTGTCTCGGCACGACGAACTATCGCAACGGTGCATACTCAGGGAGAACACTTATACCTTGAAATTTTAGTGAGGAATCATCTTATAATGCTACCGCCGTACTAAGCAAAATAAGATGCATAAAGGATAAACATCACATGCAATCAATATAAGTGACATGATATGGCCATCATCATCTTGTGCCTTTGATCTCCATCTCCAAAGCACTGTCATGATCACCATCGTCACAAGCTTGACACCTTGATCTCCATCGAAGCATCGTCGTCTAGCCAACTATTGCTCTGAATCCGTATCCATATACCGCCACCAATCCGTATCCATATACCACCACCGATCCGTATCCATATACCACCAGCGCTACCATATACCACCACCGCTGCCATATCCTACCACCATATATCCACCACCAATCCGAGTTCTTTTCATATTCGGTTTGTGTTGGAGATCCATCTATTTTCCGTTTCGTGTTTCCTTGCCTGAGTAGGTCTCAGAAAAAAAAAGAAAAAAAAGAGTTTGGAAACCCCCGGGCAGTTTAGGCCAAAATTTCGGCGACCAAAAATATTTTTCCCTATCCTATTTTTAGGTCCCGGGGAGTGTTTTGAGACACTCGCCATCATAGTGATTTTTTGTCGCACTTTTTCGTCGTCGCTGCCCTGATTTCCGAAAAAAATAGTCAAAAAAATTTGTGCCTATCGTGTCAGTTTGACCTGGGAAGAGTTTTGAGACACTCGTCATTATAGTGTTTTTCTGCAAAAAAAAAGGAGCGCAAAAAAAAAGAGCGCGAAAAAAAGAGCAAAAAAAATTCCAGAGTGTGCTTTTCCCTTGTTTACGTGCAGCGCCGTGATTTTGTTAGTGTTCTAGGCTCGCGTCTCTAGCACGGTCTAGCCTAGGACCAGCACAGTACCGTCGTTGAGCGTTTATTCAACTTTGCATCTCTGAATTGATTATTGCTGACCATTTTTGCTACCATATTATAAGCCTTCCCAGCTCCACATACATCTACATCGTGCGTTTGACTCTCCCTGGTAATCGCTCTATCCAAGCTTTGAGAGTTTTGACTACAACGGTTGCCGATCACCACCTGCTGCTGGGTAAGAACTGGTAAGAATTTGAGATTCGCTTGAAGGATTTGTGACAAACCACCATCACCACCACTTCCTAGTAGTCTGTAGGATCATATTCTTTTGTGTTTCTATTGCTGCTAACCATGGCAGGATCACAAGCCGATGAGACTGATTGGGAGAACATGACGAACAAGGAGTTGCACGATAAATTTCAGCAAATGATGAGTGGCCAGGTGGGAGATGTGCTAAACAGATTTGAAGAGGCTATGGAGAAGATAGATGCCATGGAGAAGTCGCACCTCTACAACAACAACAACCACATCTCCAACGCCGCCTTCCAAATCAAGTGGGACGAGCACAGCGCGTTCCAATTGAGACTGGTCAGAATTCGGGTGCCGCTGCACCTACTGTTGATGCTTCTTTGGCTCCTGCTACTGCGGCGGCTGAGGAGGATGACGATTATGCGGGCGATTATGAGGATGAGGTTGATCAAAATCAGAACTACGTGCAGCCACCAGCACCACCACCAGCAGGTCGACCTCAGGTATATATTCGCAACGGTAGGCCGGCACCACCACCTCAGGTACGAGATCATGACCATCTCCCTAAACTGAAATTGAATATTCCACCATTTGAGGGTAGATATGTTCCTGATATATATCTTACTTGGGAGTTAGAAACTGAACAACGATTTACATGTTTACAATATCCTGAGGAGAGACGTGTTCCTGCTGCTGTTTGTGCTTTCACTAGCTTTGCATGTGTTTGGTGGTCTGAACATTGTAGATTATATCCTGTTCCAGCTACTTGGGCTGCTTTGAAAACTGCTATGCGTACTCGTTGGGTTCCACCATATTATCAACGTGAATTACTTCAAAAATTGCAGCGCTTAAGACAAGGGAAAAATTCTGTAGAAGAATATTATCAGGAATTACAAACAGGCATGATTAGATGTGGTATTGTTGAGGAGAATGAAGCTACGCTTGCACGTTTTATGGGTGGATTAAATAAAGAGATTCAGACCATTCTAGAGTATAAGGATTATAATAATATCACTCGTTTATTCCATCTTGCTTGTAAAGCTGAACGTGAAGTGCAGGATCGACAGGCATTGGCGCGAACTAACTTTTCTGCAGGTCGACCTTCATCATGGACACCACGTGCATCCTCTACTTCTACTTCCACTTCACCATCACCTCCATCAGGTGCCACCTCCAGCCGTGATACAAGAAAGCAGGCACAACCACCACTCTCTGCCAAGAGCACACCTGCCGGGCCTGCGCAGAGCTCTTCTTCTTCCATGGCGTCAACAGGGCACACAAGTGATATTATTTGTCGTCGTTGTAAGGGAAGAGGACATTATGCGAGAGAATGCAAATCTCAGCGTGTGATGATTGCTACTGAGGATGGTGGGTATGAGTCCGCTAGTGACTATGATGAGGAGACTTTGGCTCTTATTACATGTGAAGAACATGGTGGAGATGATCCTGAAAATGAGATGCAATACATGGCTCTTGAAGACGCTGACAGGTATGAATGTTTTGTTGCTCAACGTGTTTTGAGTGTGCAGGTCACACAAGCAGAGCAAAATCAGAGGCATAATTTGTTCCATACAAAGGGAGTTGTGAAGGAACGTTCTGTTCGCGTCATCATAGATGGAGGGAGCTGTAACAACTTGGCTAGCATGGAGATGGTGGAGAAACTATCTCTCACCACAAGACCACATCCACATCCTTACTACATCCAATGGTTCAACAACAGCGACAAGGTTAAGGTAACACGTACTGTTCGTGTGCATTTTAGTATCTCTACATATGCTGATTATGTTGATTGTGATGTGGTACCCATGCAAGCATGTTCCTTATTACTTGGTAGACCATGGCAATTTGATAAAAATTCTGTACACCATGGTAGAAACAATCAGTATACTCTTGTTCATAAGGATAAAAATATTACTTTGCTTCCTATGACTCCTGATTCCATTTTGAAAGATGACATTAATAGAGCTAATAAAGGAAAACAGGAGAAAATAAGAGTGAAAATCAGATTGTGGCAAAAGAATTTGAGCAACAAATGAAACCAAATAATAAACCATCTAGTGTTGTTTCTGAAATTAAATTGGAAAGTGCAGGTTTACTTGCCACAAAATCTGATATTGATGAGCTAGATTTCAACAAATCTGTTTGCTATGCTTTTGTGTGCAAAGAGGCATTATTTTCATTCGAGGACGTGCCTTCCTCTTTGCCCCCTGCTGTCACTAACATCTTGCAGGAGTTCGCTCACGTCTTCCCACAAGACGTGCCACCGGGATTACCACCTATTCGAGGGATTGAGCATCAAATTGATTTAATTCCCGGTGCACCGCTACCCAACCGTGCACCATACCGTACCAATCCAGAGGAGACGAAGGAGATTATGCGTCAAGTACAGGAGCTGCTCGACAAAGGTTATATACGCGAATCGCTTAGTCCTTGTGCTGTTCCTATTATACTAGTGCCTAAAAAGGATGGTACGTCGCGTATGTGTGTTGATTGTAGAGGCATTAATAATATTACTATTCGTTATCGTCATCCTACTCCTAGGCTAGATGATATGCTTGATGAATTGAGTGGCTCTACAATATTCTCCAAAGTTGATTTGCGTAGTGGATACCATCAAATTCGTATGAAATTGGGAGATGAATGGATAACTGCATTTAAAACTAAGTTTGGTTTATATGAGTGGTTAGTCATGCCTTTTGGGTTAACTAATGCACCTAGTACTTTCATGAGACTAATGAACGAAGTTTTACGTGCTTTCATTGGACGATTTGTGGTAGTCTATTTTGATGATATACTGATTTATAGCAAATCTTTGGAAGAACATTTGGAACATTTACGTGCTGTTTTTATTGCTCTACGTGATGCACGTTTGTTTGGTAACCTTGGGAAGTGCACCTTTTGCACCGACCGCGTATCTTTTCTTGGCTATGTTGTTACTCCATAGGGAATTGAAGTTGATAAAGCCAAGATTGAAGCTATTGAGAGTTGGCCGCAGCCCAAAACGGTCACACAAGTGCGGAGTTTTCTTGGACTCGCTGGTTTCTATAGGCGTTTTGTGAGAGATTTTAGCACCATTGCTGCACCTCTCAACGAGCTTACAAAGAAGGATGTGCCTTTTGTTTGGGGTACCGCACAGGAAGAAGCCTTCACGGTATTGAAAGATAAGTTGACACATGCTCCTTTACTCCAACTTCCTGATTTTAATAAGACATTTGAGCTTGAATGTGATGCTAGTGGAATTGGATTAGGAGGTGTGTTATTACAAGATGGTAAACCTGTTGCATACTTTTCTGAAAAATTGAGTGGGCCTAGTCTGATAAAGAACTATATGCTCTTGTTCGGACTTTAGAAACATGGCAACATTATTTATGGCCCCAAAAATTTGTTATACATTCTGATCATGAATCTTTGAAACATATTAAAAGTCAAGCTAAACTGAATCGTAGACATGCTAAATGGGTTGAATTCATTGAAACTTTCCCTTATGTCATTAAACACAAGAAGGGTAAAGAAAATGTTATTGCTGATGCATTGTCTCGTCGCTATACTATGCTTTCACAACTTGACTTCAAAATATTTGGTTTGGAGACCATCAAAGATCAATATGTGCATGATGCTGATTTTAAAGATGTTTTGCAGAATTGTAAAGAAGGAAGAACCTGGAACAAGTTTGTCGTTAATGATGGATTTGTGTTCCGTGCTAACAAGCTATGCATTCCAGCTAGCTCTCTTCGTCTTTTGTTGTTGCAGGAGGCGCATGGAGGAGGATTAATGGGACACTTTGGCGTGAAGAAGACGGAGGACGTACTTGCTACACATTTCTTTTGGCCAAAGATGAGACGGGATGTTGAGCGTTTTGTTGCTCGTTGCACTACATGTCAAAAAGCTAAGTCATGACTCAATCCTCATGGTTTATATATGCCTTTGCCTGTACCTAGTGTTCCTTGGGAGGATATATCTATGGACTTTGTTTTAGGTTTACCTCGAACAAAGAAGGGGAGGGATGGCATATTTGTTGTCGTGGATAGATTCTCAAAAATGGCACACTTTATACCATGTCATAAAAGCGATGATGCTGTTAATGTTGCTGATTTGTTCTTCCGTGAAATTATTCGTTTGCATGGTGTGCCAAATACTATTGTTTCAGATCGTGATACTAAATTTCTTAGCCACTTTTGGAGATGTTTATGGGCTAAGTTGGTGACTAAACTGCTTTTTAGTACTACTTGTCACCCCCAAACTGATGGACAAACTGAAGTAGTCAATAGAACATTGTCTACTATGCTTAGGGCTGTTTTGAAGAATAATAAGAAAATGTGGGAAGAATGCTTGCCTCATATTGAGTTTGCTTATAATCGTTCATTGTATTCTACTACTAAGATGTGCCCTTTTGAAATTGTGTATGGTTTCCTACCTCGTGCACCTATTGATTTGTTGCCTCTTCCATCTTCGGAGAAGGTTAATTTTGATGCTAAACAACGTGCTGAATTGATCTTAAAAATGCATGAGTTAACTAAGGAAAACATTGAGCGTATGAATGCTAAATATAAACTTGCTGGAGATAAGGGTAGAAAACATGTTGTGTTTGCACCTGGAGATCTTGTTTGGTTACATTTGCGTAAGGATAGATTTCCTGATTTGCGCAAATCAAAGCTAATGCCACGTGCTGATGGTCCTTTTAAGGTGTTAGAGAAAATAAATGATAATGCATATAAACTTGAGCTGCCTGCAGATTTTGGGGTTAGTCCCACTTTTAACATTGCAGATTTGAAGCCTTATTTGGGTGAGGGAGATGAGCTTCCGTCGAGGACGACTTCATTTGAAGAAGGGGAGGATGATGAGGACATCAATACCATTGTTACACCCACAGCCCCTGCTGCTATACATACTGGACCAATTACTAGAGCTCGCGCACGCCAATTAAATTACCAGGTACTTTCGTTTCTTGGTAATGATTCTAATGTTCATGAGAATATGATGCTGCCTAAAGTGGATACATTTGTTTTGCTTACAAATGAAGGGCCTAGCTTTGAGAAGGATGAACATTAGAGCAAGAACAAGAATGGAGATGATGGCATGCGCATGGGGGACAAGAACGGAGTTACAAATGATGATTTCAGGACATTGAAGCCACCATAATGCGTGCATGAAGCCTTGGACGAAATATACAAGATGCTACTTCATAACTTTCGTCCAGAGGCTATTCTAGGTGCTGCGTCACCTTATTATTGGGCCAGGCCCATGTAATTTCAAAATACTTGAGTATAGGCTATTTTTAGAGTCCGTATGTGTGGGGAAACAAGAGATAGGGTTGGTTTCGGACCCCTTCCCCAAGGGCCACGAAATTCCCCCCTCTTCCTCCATATATACAGCCCTTAGGGCGTCGTTTAGACTTTGGGTTTTGTTTAGATTAAAAGTTCGCCATAGCTGCAACTTCGCGTACTTCGTTTGTGTTCAACGACCAGACAAAGGCGTCACAGAACCCCACCTTGATCAATAAAGCTTTCATCTTATATTCGCAATATCCAGATTGCAATCTCAGTTTCTTGCTTGTTCTTCGTTTGCTCGCAGGAAACAGACCCTCGTGGTCAGGTTGATCGTGCTCCGGCGTGGTCAATAACCTCTCGGAGTTGGTTTAGCGATTGCTAAGGCGCGACGTCATCGCACGTTCGTAGTCGGATCGTCAAAGTCGACTTCCACCAAAGCGATATCCATCATCTCATCGAAATACGGGACACCTTTGCCTCTATCAATAAGCATAACAAGTTGGCACTCAATACAAGGTGATATGAGAGATGCAACTAATGGAGACAAGAGACAATGATCAAGACAAATCAAGTGAGAGGCATGAGCATATATGTCATCAACCCAAGAAAGCGAGTTAGAAAGGAACATGTGTGATGCGACAAAGCAAGCAATCCTAGTGATCAAGTCAAGCAAGATAGTAGTGCGAAGATGCAACATACTAGAAAGAATCATGGCAAGCATGTCATGTGTGCAAGTAGTGGTCATGAATAATGCACATGACATATCACAAGCATGAAAGCAAGATATGAGCAAAATATCATCAATGTATTGGCAAGAAGTCCTATGTAAATAGCAATTGAACAATATGACTCTCCCAACACAAGAATCAACAATAGCATGTGGCACATGGTAAACATGACAATAGCAATAAGGATCTCCACCAAGCATGCAAATACACATAGAAGTAGTATAATGGTGAATCACATGTAAGTGCAAGCAAGGGTCACAATTGCATGGCAAAGTCATGTAAAGAGGCATAACATGCAAAGTGAACACGATAGAATGGGCATAAGATGACAAGTGATAAATAGCCCATATCCGTGTGAGAGCCAAGTAAAAGAGGTGCGCGTAGTAGTTGCGCAAAGAGAACGGTGGTAAGGACAATTCACGGAATCCCAAATCGTCGTTGATCTCAAGAGCTCGTTTCGTCAACTCTTGGGATTGAGAGGTTGACGAGTATACGTGAGTACCTACACAAAACAAAGACAAAGGGAAAATTGTGTGTGCGTGGTATATGTACACATCATCCATCATGATGCGCACGTGCTTGTGTTGGTTAGCACCAAATATCCAATGGTGAAATAAATGAGATGCATGATATATAAACATGTCATCCATCGTGACAGGTTTGTTATTATGTATAGCATAATGGAGACTCAAATTGTGTAATGCATCATGGGAAATATGTAGAGCATTGTTATTCATGGAATGCATATGGTGCACACAATCATGGGAATCATGCAAAGTATGGAATGCATCAAAATCTCCTAATATGTATGAGGAAACTATGGGGGTCTCCTCATGAGCATGAGTGGAAACATCACATGGAGAATATTGATAGCATCCAAAACAATGCATATCCGAAGCAATGTGATCATGGCATGGCATAGTAGATGAATTGCGCAAATCATGTAAAGGAAGCATGGCAATATCATCACATGAAAAACAAAAGCCAATGACCATCATCTCGTCATCTATGCCATAAGTGCAAATGGGATTTATTTTAATGGGGCATGCATAGTTACTATGTTGAGATTGAAATGATGCAATATGTGAGATCTCACTTATAGCATATGACAAGTTTAATGACTTGTCAAACATGACGTGACCAATAGAATTTTCACATGATATCTTATGGAGCATAGCATCACAACTAGGCAATTCAACATGCTCATCATCATATTCGTCATAAATGGGTGGCATATCAAAGCAAGTAGAAGATATAGTATGTGATGAATCTATAAGGTGATCCACATCATGCAAGCAATCATTTGTAAGATAGTCCACTAGTGGGACAAGAGAAGTACCATCACCTATTTTACCTTTGGAGCGTCTCTCATGTGCTGTAGGTGAGGTTTCAAAGATCCACTCGTTGTCATCTTCAGGGGTGCATCTTCTTCCACCATGGCCATCGTCGTCTCCATTGGAGGTATGGACTCGTCGAGGATAGGCATGTCATCATGTAGGAGACCTAGCACTAAAAGGGAAAACACACTCGGAGCAGAGGGTAAGTCATTATAAATCATAGTGGCCTCACATGTCGTGTCAACTATCTCACTCACTAGGTGTTGTGGCTCACTCACTCCCTCTTGGATGCTCTCACTCCTATGGTTGGTGGAGTCACTCAAATGGCTCTGAACCTCACATAGGATGTGTGGCATGCTCTCAAGTGTTGGGCTAGTGGTGGTCACACTCATCCTCTCATAGGAAATGCACTCAATGTCACATATGGTGGAGTCACTCATGTCACTCATGTCGTGGTGGCTCTCCTCACATGGGAATTGGGGCATCTCTTCATATGTTGGTGTCGGAGAGATGTTGGTGCAAATGTATCCATGCTCAACTCCTATCGCCGCCTTGGTTGAAGGGATAGTCCTATGCTCAACCTCCTCATCCATAACGCCTCCTAAGATGAATGCCGTAGGATGTGGCAAAACATCATTCTCCTCCGAGAACGAAGATAATGTCTCATGTGCGGTCTCGTAGCTTGACTCGGAGTATGAGTCCAATATGGGCGCCGTCTTGATGTTGTTGACGAGGTTCATGCTCGTCACTGTAGTCGAAGGGGATGGCCCTAGCTCGACCTTCTTGTAGTCGTCTTGTTGTTGGAGGCCCATATGATGTGGCACCTCGTAGCTCGTCTCGATGACCGAAGGGAAATTCCCATGCTCGGCCATCATCCTTGAGGGGCTTTCGAAGATGGAAGTATCGCCCTCGCTCGTAGGTGGTTGCCTCGTTGTTGAAGATGTCGATGTAGGTGAACTCATGGGAAGTAGGCGAAGATGTCGTACGTCCAAAGGCGAAGATGCCGAAGTGCTGGTGGTAGTAGCCGCAGCGTCCTCTTGGTGGTGCTTGTCTTGCGGTCTTCTCTTGTGCTCATGAAGTTTGGTCGTAACTTGATGTAGAGCTAGTTGGGACTTGTAGGTAGGCGCATCTCGAGCATCTTCATGTTGATGGTGTCGTTGTCGTACTTGAGCTCGTAGTAGATGTCGTTCATCATCGTCGTGCACATGATGCTTGGAGGTGACTTTCCCTTCATGAAGATTTGTATCACGAATGTGATGATGGTCGCCATGTAGATATGGACGTGGACGAATTGCGCTTGCATCGCTTGGGCGCTCCAAAGACAACCGACTTGCTCGCCGCCGCCTTGAAGATGACGAAGGGGAAGTAGACTTGACCAAGGCCCGAATCTCCTCCATCCTTGCATCTTTCTCCTCCTTTTGTGCGGAAAGCTTGTTGTCAAAGTAGTCTCTTGTACGTAGCTCGGAGTGTCATATGTCGATGGCGAGGTTGTCGATGCGCTCTCGCAATCTTGATTGTGCACCTTGCATTTGTCATTGTAGATCGAAGATTGACGATTTGGAGATGTAGTTGTTCGCGCCGTCGTTGTTGTCGAAGACCGGAGATGAAATGCCTTGCCTATCCATCACAAGACAGGAGAGAACTATACCAAATATACCTTGACAGATGTTGAAAATGGATCAATGATCACTCAATGATGTAACAAGGAAATAACACAATTGGTACCCATCTCGTCAATTTCTCACACCTACACAAATAAAGCTTATGGTGGAGCTCGGTGAGGATAGTGGCACAAAAATTTGATGCAAAATGTTAGCAAGAGTCAATAATGTTGAAAGAGATTCACAAATTCTCAAGTGAAACAAGTAGACCAAAAGAAATATGTGGCACACAGAAACACACACACGGATAGATAAATGGGGTCGTGCAACCAAGGAATGAGCTCAAAATGTGGAATCCACGGAAAATGCTCTTATTACACAACTCTAGAGAGACGCTAGCACGATTGCTCAATAGGCGGATACGACACTTGTGCACAACCTATAGGAGACAAAAATGCAACGACTTCTATCCCAATTATGCTATGTATACATGGTTCCCGATGTTTTAGCACAAGATGATCGGATATGACAATCTTATATGCAATGTGGTATGATGCTATGGCACTTGCTTACAAGCTTCTTTGCTCTTTCTCTTTTTCTTTGCTTAAAATCTTTATTCTTTTTTTTGTATGGCCACTATGTGAAATGCACAAACCAAGATAGCAATTGTGTATATGCGGGGACAATCTTGTGACACAAGAGATGATATGATGATACCAATAAGAGTATACCAAAATGATATGGTAAGTGTGCAATGGAAGGGCGGATCCATGATAACTAATGTGCACAAGTAGCATGGCCCGGCAATACTCAAAGGCTAGTCTCGATAGGCAAGTGACGCAAAATGGGCTAGGGGTTATCAATGCAATTGCAAGAGGAATATATAATGGTGTCGTCGAGGTTACCGTCAATGATTTGGCATGTATAAGCAAGGACGGATAATGATGAAGTGGTCAATGTCAATGACGACCTCGTGGCGATGATGAGTGGCGGTGTTCTTGATGTTGAACCATCCCTAATTAGCCGAAACACCTTAGGAAATGGAAAAACCGCGAACTCAAAATCTCAAAAGTCAAATGTCAAAATGGTGGTAGCGGAAAAGCGGTGGTGGTTGTAGAAGTATTGGTGGAAACTCGGTCAAAATGGGTTATGGTGGCGGAAGGGTATGATGGGCTATAGACGGTGTTGGAGTAGAAAGCACGGTCCCTAAGTAGCCGAAACACCTTAGGAGACACAACTCACAACACAAACAAAATTGCGTTAAGTTGGGGTGGCGGAAGTGTATGGTGGGTAAGCCTATGCGGAAGTTATGGTGATGGTTGATGAAGAAGCAACCGTCCCTAAGTGATGAGGACATGACTACCTTGGATACGACCAAAAATATTGCATACATGCATATTTGTCAGGTGATTTCTAGTGCAAACTATTGAATAATCTATTTATGTTATCCAGAACAAAAACACTTTTGTGGTTTGTCTAATTGCAGGTGTATGGGACATTTGTACAATCCACATATGAAGATAAGGGAAAAAGACAAGTTTAGGTGATGTTCAAAAAGTCCTCTCACGTCACCTTTGGACCAAGAGAAGATAGAGTCAAAGTCTCTCACGTTCTGGATTAAGATTCGGACTGCACAGACATACCTGACTCAAAACGGAAATAACTCTTTCATACGGATTCCGAATTGGATGATTCATTTTTTGTTGGAAAATAGATTCCGTGCTCTTTCCAACCCAATTGGATTCACCTTCAAATTCGTCCGGAGCTTTGAGTTATGGACGAAATAATCTGATGCTGCAGCAGAATCCGAGTCAAACTACAAGTCCAAAGGTGTTGCATCACCTCCACTTGGGCCCATTGGCCTTGTACGACCTAGGGTTAGTTTTAGACTGCCTTGGGATGTCCTCCCACCTCCTTGGCCGCCATCCCTTGCTCCTATATAATTAGATCCATCTAGTAGCTTTTTTCTTGGGTTTTGTTTAGATTAAAAGTTCGCCATAGCTGCAACTTCGCGTACTTCGTTTGTGTTCAACGATCAGACAAAGGTGTCACAGAACCCCACATTCATTAATAAAGTTTTCCTCTTTTATTCGCAATATCCAGATTGCAATCTCAGTTTCTTGCTTGTTCTTCGTTTGCTCGCAGGAAGTAGACCCTCGTGGTCAGGTTGATCGTGCTTCGGCGTGGTCAATAACCCCTCGGAAGTTGTTTTAGCGATTGCTAAGGCGCAACGTCTTCGCACGTTCGTAGTCGGATCGTCAAAGTCGGCTCCCACAGAAAACGATTGCTATCTCATCGAAACATCGGGACACCTTAGCCTCTATCAAGTGGTATCAGTTTTCAGGTTGCAGTGAGAATTTCCAGCTTTCCCTAGATTAGATTTATTTTCTTACCTACTGTCCAGGGAAAAGCCACAAAAAAAAGTTAGATCTATTCATCCTTCGTCGAAACCAGTCTGAGCCTTTGCAATTTTCTTTTCATTGTTTGCATTACTGAATTATCGGTTGCATCGTCGTGTCGAGTTGCTGGTCTTAGTGTCTAGTTCGTTTAGAGTTTCGAGTTCTGTTCACATTAGTCACGCCGCCGCTGCATCGTTATCCCTTTCGCTGTCCACCACCCATCCATCAATTTCCACCACGTGCTACCCACCGTTCATTGTCATAATCATAGTTGAGATCTTTCACATCTTCGCTTGATCCAATCTGCATCTTATCTAATTTGTTTTGGAAATAGGGAGAGAGAAAAAACAAGAGAAAAAAAGAGAGAAAAAAGTAAAAAAAGTCAAGAAAAAAAAGAGAGAAAGAAAAAGAAAAAAAATGTGACAAAAAAGAGAGAAAAAAATTCGGATCTATCTAGACTCAATCTCGTAGTTGAATTCGGATTGGAATCTGTTTTGCGCACTGTTCAGTAAAACAGGCATAACTTCCTCATACGAAGTCCGTTTTGGCTCCGTGAGTACTCAAATGAAAGCTAGCGACGAGCCGCATCTAAATAGTTGCAGAAGCTAGTTCAATATTTGGCACCTCAAAATCAGCTTCAAAATAGGTCTTTTTGCCCTTCGAAGTTCGCGAACACAGCTTATTCCAGTTTTCCAGGCCATTTTTAGAATTTTTTGACTCCTCATATCAACTCGGAATTGAGTGACTCCTGTTGCGTTTGAAAGCTTGAGTCAGTACCTTTCTTGAGGAAAATTATCAAAAAAAATTGGCACAAACTTTTCCAGAGGAAAGTTGGAGAGAAAGTTGTTGTATATTTTGCTTGGCAATTGTTTTTCATCATTATCTTTACTGCTGTTGTGATCTTCACTTATATCTTGCTGTCCAGAGCTACTTAGTATCCTTCATTGATGTTAGTTGTGCTACACCGTGACCTCATTAGTGTTCTAGGCTCGCGTCTCTAGTTCCGATCTAGCCTAGGACCAGCACAGTACCGTCGTTGAGCGTTTATTCAACATTGCATCTTTGAATTGATTATTGCTAATCTTTTGCTATCATATATAGCCAACCCAGCTCCACATATTTCTACACCGTGTATACATACGTTCCCCTGGCAATCGTTTTACACAATCTTCAGAGTTATTTGGCACCGCTGGTTGCCTGTCACCACCTGCCGCATGGTAAGAACTTGTAACATATTGATATTTGCTTCACTGTGAGCACTTTACAACCACATCCTAGTAGTTAATAGGAACATTATTCTCGAATTTTGTTTCTTGTTTCTACTAATCATGACAGGTTTCGGAGATAGAAGTTCTTGGACGACGGACACATCTTCACCATCACGAGAGTTGGGACAACACACACAAGCACATGGTCATGTTATCTCTTTACCATCATTTGAGGGTAGATTTAATCCTGCTATTTATCTAGCTTGGGAGCTTGAAGTAGAACAAGTTTTTAGTCACCATGACTTTTCTTAACTTGAGCGAGTACGAGTTACCACTAGAGCATTTACTGGTTTTGCTTCTGTTTGGTGGAGTGTGCATTGTAAGAAAACCATTGATAACCAACCCACAACTTGGAAAGATTTGAAAGATGTAATGAGACAACAATTTTCCCCTCCTTACTATCGTCGTGAATTGCTTCGCAAATTTGAACAATTTAAACAAGGCAACAACACTGTTCATGCTTACTACCAAGAGTTCAAATCTTATATGCATCATTGTGACATGGAAGAATCTGAGGATGATACAATGAATAGATTATTTGGTGGTTTGAACCATGATATTCAAGCAAGATTTTAGTATATTCCTCGTTGCATTACTGGTATGTATGTTCGCGCTTGTACCTTTGAGAGACAGATACAGGAGGATGCATTGGGTGACTACAACAACTACTATTCCAGTTCATGCTCACCACCGTGGGACGGTTCCTCCACCGTTGCACCTACTAGAGCAGCCCCACCTCGGATTGTGAGCGCGACATCATCTCAAGAGTGTGGTACATTTTCAATGTCCGTACCTACATCAACTACGTCTTTGCGACAAGCTAACAGTAAAGGTATTGATGATATAACTTCACATGAGAATGATGCATGCCTAGTTAACTTGAATGCATCATGTGTTGAGTTACCTGTTGATTTGAGCACAACACCTATTTTAGAGAATCTTGTTACTGTCATGAATGCGTCATGTGATCAAACAACTGAAATATCAACAATTTTGAGTGCACTCATTGAATTAACTGTTGATGCAAAAGAACCAATGTTTAATCATTTTGATATGACCTCTAATCTTGGTGATGATTCTGTGTCAAATGACTTCTTGCATGTTTTCTTATTTAAGCATGTTGTAGCATTTAAATTTGATGCACGTAAGGTTTATTCACCAATGTTGGGATGGTTTAATGATGAATATAGTCAATCTTTTGATATGAATAAGAGCTTCACTTATATGTGCAAACTGAGTTGCAATATTTGCATGCCTTCTACTTATGATAATATTCTGGCTTTATATTTTATGATCTGTGAAAGTTACTCATGTATACATGTGTCATATGTGCAAAAATCAAGGGAAGTAAAAATGGATGACATATACATATACAACATGTACACCTTGTCTCTTTTGTTAGCCACATTTCAGATTAAGCAACGCCGTTTTCAAAAAGGGGAGGATGATGAGGACATGACTACCTTGGATACGACCAAAAATATTGCATACATGCATATTTGTCAGGTGATTTCTAGTGCAAACTATTCAATAATCTATTTATGTTATCCAGAACAAAAATACTTCACGCACTTTTGTGTTTTGTTTAATTGCAGGTGTATGGGACATTTGTACAATCCACATATGAAGATAAGGGAAAAAGAAGAAGTTTAGGTGCTATTCAAAAAGTCCTCTCACGTCACTTTTGGACCAAGAGAAGATAGAGTCCAAGTCTCTCACGTTCTGGATTCAGATTCGGACTGCACAGACATACCCGACTCAAAACGGAAATAACTCTTTCATACGGACTCCGAATTGGGTGATTCTTTTTTTTGTTGGAAAATAGATTCCGTGCTCTTTCCAACTCAATTGGATTCACCTTCAAATTCGTCCGGAGCGTTGAATTATGGACGAAACAATCTGATGCTGCAGCAGAATCCGAGTCAAACTGCAAGTCCAAAGGTGTTGCATCACCTCCACTTGGGTCCATTGGCCTTGTACGACCTAGGGTTAGTTTTAGGCTGCCTTGGAACGTCCTCCCACCTCCTTGGCCGCCACCCCTTGCTCCTATATAAGTAGATCCATCTAGTAGCTTTTTCCTTGGGTTTTGTTTAGATTAAAACTTCGCCATAGCTGCAACTTCGCGTACTTAGTTTGTGTTCAACGACCAGACAAAGGCGTCACAGAACCCCACCTTCATTAATAAAGCTTTCTTCTTTTATTCGCAATATCCAGATTGCAATCTCAGTTTCTTGCTTGTTCTTCGTTTGCTCGCAGGAAATAGACCCTCGTGGTCAGGTTGATCGTGCTCCGGCGTGGTCAATAACCCCTCGGAAGTTGGTTTAGTGATTGCTAAGGCGCGACGTTTTCCGTCCCTAAGTAGCCGAAACACCTTAGTAGACTCGAATCACTACTCAAGCAACCACAAATGCTATAAGGAACAAAATGGGTTAGGTTGCGGAAGTCGGTGGTGGTTATGCGGATGATATGATGGGAGCCCTAGGCAAAGATGCCAAAATTTCCAAAACTTTGATGGAGTCAAATGGTGTTGGAAGTATTTTTATGGGATGGGGGATGTCAATAGCTTCAAAACGAGCTAAAGAATATCAAAAACGGACTCCGGATGAATTTGTTATGGTCAAAACGATGAAACATCGAAGGCTGAAATCCTAGGGGTCGGACGTCCGGGGGTTTGGCCGGAAATCCGGGACCTAATGTCCAGAACCGTGCGCGATTTGCGCTCCAGGAGCCGGATGTCTAGGGGGCCAGATATCTGGGGCTACGGGCCGGATGTCCGGGCTCCAAATCCGAGGATGAACTCGAGGAACTCGATTTTGGGGGCAGAAATTGCTGATTTCGGGGGCAAAATTGCGGAGATTTCGTGGATGGAAAGTGGAGGAAATTGGGGGAAAGCTAGATCCACTCATAACAAAGCAAATCCATGGATCAAATCCAACAAAACTTCATCACAAAAAAAATTGGGGCTATTTTTGGTGGGGATTTTCGAAATTGGGGAAGAACACAACAAAATTTGGCCACAAAACGAGGGGTAGGGGCTCCAAATTCGTGATCAACCTTGCTCTGATCCAAGATGATGTAGCCTGGAACCCTCTACAGCCGATCTTTCACAAAAGGAGCGGATCCCGCGATGAACACAAAGAACACGAGGAGAAATCACAAGGGGAAACACGAGAGAATCACTCAAACCAACAAGATTAGGTCACACATATGCTAGATCCGAGTACTCATAAAGATCACACGGTCCAAATCCAACAAGGGACGATACAAAGGGTAACCGGTTCTTCTCCATGAGGAGGTCTTGAGGTCTTCCCTTAGGGGTCTTGAATCCAAGGTGGATCTTCTCCGAAGAGGTGTCGGTCCCTCGCGATGGAGTAGATCCGGATGGATGAGCGAGGCTCTATCTCACATATGAGCTGTCACCACGCTAACCCTAACTAGGAGGAGGAGGGGTATATATAGTGTTAGCCCATGAAGGGGTAAGTGAGAGGGGGGATACATGGCCCCTTGGGTCGTTCACTGTAAGCAGACAGGCGCTGGATGTCCGGCGGCTCACGAAGAGCCGGATGTCCGGGCCTTGGCCGGATGTCCAGGCTGAGTTCGGCCCAAATAGATGCTCTCTGCATAGGCGGGGCCGGATATCCGGGCGAAGGGGCCGGATCTCCGGGGCTTCGGGAGTAGCCGGATGTCCGGGGCATGGGGCCGGATGTTCGGGCTGTCGGGGACGCTTCCGGAGCTCTCTGAGTAGGTGGAGGCCAGATGTCCGGCCGCTGTAGCACCTGGCCCTTCTTCCGTCTTCGTTTCCGCGCATGCTTGGCCTTGGTCCTTGGGTTCTCCATGGTCTCCTCGGGTGTACCTGAGTATGCACAATGTCCGCGCTTGAGGTAGCATCCATGTCTTACATGCGGAAAGGGAAGATTCGGAAAGGAGCGAGTTCACCTTAGGTCCAATGGCGTTTGCTTGAGGTCTCAACATGTGGGCACTTGGGGCTTGGGGAGTTGTCATAGTGTACATGGGGATGATCATAGGATGCTCCGCATCACCTTAGGGCGTCGTTTAGATTAAAAGTTCACCATACGTGCAACTTCACGTACTTCGTTTGTGTTCAAGGACCAGACCAAGATGCCACAGAACCCCACCTTAATTAATAAAGCTTTCCTCTTATATTCGCAATATCCAGATTGCAATCTCAGTTTCTTGCTTGTTCTTCGTTTGCTCATAGGAAATAGACCCTCGTGGTCAGGTTGATCGTGCTCCGACGTGGTCAATAACCCTTTGGAAGTTGGTTTAGCGATTGCTAAGGCGCGACGTCTTCGCACGTTCGTAGTCGGACCGTCAAAGTCGACTCCCACAGAAACGATAGCTATCTCATCGAAATATCGGGACACCTTCGCCTCAATCAGCTACTATCACTGGCTGCCTCACATGGTCTTCTCGTTCATCAAATGGGCATTAAGACGGCTTTCCTCAATGGAGAGTTGAAGGAGGAAATTTACATGGATCAGCCAGATGGTTTTGTAGTACCTGTTCAGGAAGGAAAGGTCTGCAAGTTATTAAAGTCTTTATATGGCCTTAAACAAGCTCCTAAGGACTGGCATGAGAAGTTCGAAAGAACATTAATTGCGGCCGGCTTTGTAGTAAATGATAGTGACAAGTGTGTGTACTATCGCCATGGTGGGGGCGAAGGAGTTATTCTTTGTCTGTATGTCGATGACATACTCATCTTTGGAACCAAACTTGATCTAATCAAGGAGGTTAAGGATTTCTTATCTCGCTGTTTTGAGATGAAGGATTTAGGAGTAGCTGATGTTATCTTAAACATCAAGCTGTTGAGAGATGAGAATGGTGGGATCACACTGCTTCAGTCTCACTATGTGGAAAAGATCTTGAGTTGTTTTGGGTATAGCGACTGATGAGGACATCACTAACAAAGTTACACCCACAGCCCCTACTGATACATATACATGACCAATTACTAGAGCTCGCGCACGCCAATTAAATTACCAGATACTTTCATTTCTTGGTAATGATTCTAATGTTCGTGAGAATATGATGCCGCCTAAATTGGATACATTTGTCTTGCTTACAAATGAAGGGCCTAGCTTGGACAAGAAGGATGATCATTGGAGCAAGATCAAGCATGGAGGTGATGGCATGCGCAAGGGGAACAAGAACGGAGTTACAAGTGATGATTTCAGGACTTCGAAGCCACCATAATGAGTGCGTGAAGCCTTGGAAGAAATATACAAGATGCCACTTCATAAATTTCGTCCAGAGGTTATTATAGGTGCTGCGTCACCTTATTATTGGGCCAGGCCCATGTAATTTGAAAATACCTGAGTATAGGCTGTTTTTAGAGTCCGTATGTGTGGGGAAACAAGACTTAGGGTTGGTTTCGGACCCCTCCTCCAAGGGCCACGAAATTCCCCGCTCTTTCTCCATATATATAGCCCTTAGGGCGTCGTTTGGACTTTGGGTTTTGTTTAGATTAAAAGTTCGCCATTGCTGCAACTTCGCTTACTTCGTTTGTGTTCAACGACCAGACCAAGACGTCACAGAACCCCACCTTGATCAATAAAGCTTTCATCTTATATTCGCAATATCCAGATTGCAATCTTAGTTTCTTGCTTGTTCTTTGTTTGCTTGCAGGAAATAGACCTTCGTGGTCAGGTTGATCGTGCTCCGGCGTGGTCAATAACCTCTCGGAGTTGGTTTAGTGATTGCTAAGGTGCGACATCCTCGCACGTTCGTAGTCGGATCGTCAAAGTCGACTTCGACCAAAGCGATATCCATCATCTCATCGAAAGACGGGACACCTTTGCCTCTATCAAGTGGTATCAGATTTCTAGGTTGCTCGGTGAGATTTTACAGTTTTCATAGTTTAAATCGAGTCTGTTCTTCATACCTACAGTCCATGAAAAAGCCAAAAAAAATTTGGGTTAGTTCCTCATATCCGAACTAGTCTGAGCCTTTGCATAGTCTTTTCAGTATTTTGCTTTGTTGAATTTGCGGTTGCATCGTCGTGTCAAGTTGCTAGTCTTAGCATCTAGTTTCCCTTAGAGTTTCGAGTTCTGTTCACAAGTTGTCACGCCGCTGCCACACCATCGTCATCGCTCCTGCCATCTACCACCACCACTTATCCGCCACCAATCCGTATCCATATACCATCACCAATCCGTATCATATATCCAACACCAATCCGAGTTCTTCTCATATTAGGTTTGTTTTCGAGATCCATCAATTTTTCGATTCGTGTTTCCTTGCCTGAGTAGGTTTCGGAAAAAAAGGAAAAAGAAAAAGAAAAAGAAAAAAACAGTCTGGAGACCCCCGTGCAGTTTTTAGGCCATAATTTCAGCGACCGAAAATATTTTTCCCCATCCTACTTTTAGGTCCCATGGAGCGTTTTGAGAACTCGCCATCAAAGTGATTTTTTGTCGCACTTTTTCGTCATCGCTGCCCTGATTTCTGAAAAAAAAATATCAAAAAAATTTCATGCCTATCCTGTTAGATTGACTTGGGAAGAGTTTTGAGACACTCGCCATTGTAGTGATTTTTCGCAAAAAAAACAGGAGCGAAAAAAAGAGCACAAAAATAATTCAAAGTGTGCTTTTCCCTTGTTTACGTTTCGCGCCGTGATTTTGTTCGTGTTCTAGGCTCATGTCTCTAGTACGGTCTAGCCTAGGACCAACACAGTACCGTCGTTGAGCATTTATTCAACTTTGCATCTCTGAATTGATTATTGCTGACCCTTTTTGCTACCATATTATAAGCCTTCCCAACTCCACATACATCTACATCGTGCGTTTGACACCACCTGGCAATCACTCTGTCCAAGCTTTGAGAGCTTTGACTACAACGGTTGCCGATTACCACCTGCGGCTGGGTAAGAACTGGTAAGAATTTGAGATTTGCTTGACGGATTTGTGACGACCCACCACCACCATTTTCTAGTTGTCCGTAGGATCATATTCTTGTGTGTTTCTATATGCTGCTAACCATGGCAGGATCACAAGTCGATGAGACTGACTGGGAGAACATGATGAATAAGGAGTTGCATGATATATTTCAGCAAATGATGACTGAACAGGTGCAAGATGTGCAGAACAATTTTGAAGAGGCCATGGATAAGATAACTGGCCTTCAGAAGACGTTTGAAACAAAGCTCGATAACAAATTTAATGAACTGCTTGTGCGTCTTCCACAACCACCACCAGCTGCACCTGCCGCACCTCCACAACAACAACAACAACGACTACCTCCACGTCGCGAAACAGCCCTCTGCCGAGCGAGCTGTGTCCCTCTTGAGCCTGGCCAAACTGTTGGAGCTGCTGTTGATACTTCTGTGGCTCCTGCTGCTAATGAGGAGGAGGAGGATTACGCGGGCGATTACGAGGATGAGGTTGATCAAAATCAGAACTACGTGCAACCACCAGCACCAGGTCGTCCACATGCAAATAATCGCAAAGGTAGGGCTGTTCTACCACCTCAAGTACGAGAGGCTGACCATCTCCCTAAACTAAAACTAAATATTCCACCATTTGAGGGTAGATATATTCCTGATATATATCTTACTTGGGAGTTAGAAAGTGAACAACATTTTACATGTTTACAATATCCCGAGGAGAGACGTGTTGCTGCTCCTCTTTGTGCATTCACTAGTTTTGCTTGTGTGTGGTGGTCTGAACATCGTAGATTATATCCTAATAATATCCCAACTACTTGGGCTGCTTTGAAAGCTGCTATGCGTACTCGTTGGGTTCCACCATATTATCAACGTGAGTTACTACAAAAATTGCAACGTTTAAGACAAGGGAAAAAATCGGTAGAAGAATATTATCAGGAATTACAAATTGGCATGATTAGATGTGGTATTGTTGAGGATAATGAAGCTATGCTTGCACGTTTTATGGGTGGACTAAATAGAGAGATTCAGACCATTCTAGAGTATAAGGAGTATAATAATATCACTCGTTTATTCCATCTTGCTTGTAAAGCTGAACGTGAAGTGCAGGATCGACAGGCATTCGCACGAACTAACTTTTCTGCAGGTCGACCTTCCTCATGGACACCGCGTGCATCCTCACTTCCACACATTCTACTGCATCGGCACGTCCATCAGCTGCACCTCTAGTCGTGATACAAGAAAGCAGGCACAACCACCACTATCTACTAAGAGTGCACCTGTCGGGCCTGTACAGAGCTCTTCTTCTTCCATGGCATCAACAGGGCACACAAGTGATATTATTTGTCGTCGTTGTAAGGGAAGAGGTCATTATGCGAGAGAATGCAAATCTCAGCATGTGATGATTGCTACTGAGGATGGTGGGTATGAGTCCGCTAGTAACTATGATGAGGAGACTTTGGCTCTTATTACACGTGAAGAACACGGTGGAGATGATTCTGAAAATGAGACGCAATACATGGCTCCTGAAGACGCTGACAGGTATGAATGTTTAGTTGCTCAATGTGTTTTGAGTGTGCAGGTCACACAAGCAAAGCAAAATCAGAGGCATAATTTGTTCCATACAAAGGGAGTTGTGAAGGAACGTTCTGTTCGCGTCATCATAGATGGAGGGAGCTGCAACAACTTGGCTAGCATGGAGATGGTGGAGAAGCTATCTCTCACCACAAGACCACATTCACATCCTTACTACATGCAATGGTTCAACAACAGTGGCAAGGTTAAGGTAACACGTACTGTTCGTGTGCATTTTAGTATCTCTACATATGCTGATTATCTTGATTGTGATGTGGTACCCATGCAAGCATGTTCCTTATTACTTGGTAGACAATGGCAATTTGATAAAAATTCTGTACACCATGGTAGAAACAATCAGTATACTCTTGTTCATAAGGATAAACATACTCCTTTGCTTCCTATGTCTCCTGATTCCATTTTGAAAGATGATATTAATAGAGCTAATAAAGCAAAACAGGAGCACAATAAGAGTGAAAATCAGATTGCGGCAAAAGAATTTGAGCAACAAATGAAGCCTAATAACTCACCATCATCTCATGCTGCATCTGAAATTAAATTAAAAAGTGGATGTTTACTTGCCACCAAATCTGATATTGATGATCTAGATTTCAGCAAATCTGTTTGCTATGCTTTTGTGTGCAAAGAGGCATTATTTTCATTCGAGGACGTGCCTTCCTCTTTGCCTCCTGCTGTCACTAATATTTTGCAGGAGTTCGCGGATGTCTTTCCACAAGACGTGCCACCGGGATTACCACCTATTCGAGGGATTGAGCATCATATTGACTTAATTCCCGGTGCATTGCTACCCAACCGCGCACCATACCGTACCAATCCAGAGGAGACTAAGGAGATTATGCGTCAAGTACAGGAGCTACTCGACAAAGGTTATATACGCAAATCCCTTAGTCCTTGTGTCATTCCTATTATTCTAGTGCCAAAAAAAAGGATGGTACATCGCGTATGTGTGTTGATTGTAGAGGCATTAATAATATTACTATTCGTTATCGTCATCCTATTCCTAGTCTAGATGATATGCTTGATGAATTGAGTGGCTCTACAATATTCTCCAAAGTTGATTTGCGTAGTGGATACCATCAAATTCGTATGAAATTGGGAGATGAATGGAAAACATCATTTAAAACTAAGTTTGGATTATATGAGTGGTTAGTCATGCCCTTTGGATTAACTAATGAACCTAGTACATTCATGAGATTAATGAACGAAGTTTTTACGTGCTTTCATTGGACGATTTGTGGTAGTTTACTTTGATGATATACCGATTTATAGCAGATCTTTGGAGGAACATTTGGAACATTTACGTGTTGTTTTTATTGCTCTACATGATGCACGCTTGTTTGGTAACCTTGGGAGGTGCACCTTTTGCACTGACCGAATGTCTTTTCTTGGTTGTGTTGTTACTCCACAGGGAATTGAAGTTGACAAAGCCAAGATTGAAGCTATTGAGAGTTGGCCGCAGCGCAAAACAGTCACACACGTGAGGAGTTTTGTTGGCCTCGCTGGTTTCTATAGGCGTTTTGTGAGAGATTTCAACACCATTGCTGCACCTCTCAATGAGCTTACAAAGAAGGATGTGCCTTTTGTTTGGGGTACTGCACAGAAAGAAGCATTCACGGTATTGAAAGATAAGTTGACACATGCTCCTTTACTCCAACTTCCTGATTTTAATAAGACTTTTGAGCTTGAATGTGATGCTAGTGGAATTGGGTTAGGAGGTGTGCTATTACAAGATGGTAAACCTGTTGCATACTTTTCTAAAAAATTGAGTGGGCCTAGTCTGAATTATTCTACTTATGATAAGGAATTATATGCTCTTGTTCGAACTTTGGAAACATGGCAACATTATTTATGGCCCAAAGAATTTGTTATACATTCTGATCATGAATCTTTGAAGCACATTAAAAGTCAAGAAAAACTGAACCGTAGACATGCTAAATGGGTTGAATTCATAGAGACTTTCCTTTATGTTATTAAACACAAGAAGGGAAAAGAAAATGTTATGGCTGATGCATTGTCTCGTCGTTATACTATGCTTTCACAACTTGACTTTAAAATATTTGGTTTGGAGACCATCAAAGATCAATATGTGCATGATGCTGAATTTAAAGATGTATTGCAGAATTGTAAAGAAGGGAGAACATGGAACAAGTTCGTCGTTAATGACGGAATTGTGTTACGTGTTAACAAGCTATGCATTCCAGCTAGCTCTATTCGTCTTTTGTTGTTGCAGGCGGCGCATGGAGGAGGATTAATGGGACACTTTGGCGTGAAGAAGATGGAGGACGTACTTGCTACACATTTCTTTTGGCCAATGATGAGATGGGATGTTGAGCGTTTTGTTGCTCGCTGCACTACATGTCAAAAAGCTAATTCACGACTCAATCCTCATGGTTTATATATGCCTTTCCATGTCCCTAGTGTTCCTTGGGAAGATATATCTATGGACTTTGTTTTGGGTTTACCTCAAACAAAGAAGGGGAGGGATAGCATATTTGTTGTCGTGGATAGGTTCTCGAAAATGGCACACTTTATACCATGACATAAAAGCGATGCTGCTGCTAATGTTGCCGATTTGTTCTTTCGTGAAATTATTCGCTTGTATGGTGTGCCAAATACTATTGTTTCAAATCGTGATACTAAATTTTTTATCCACTTTTTGGGATGTTTATGGGCTAAGTTGGGGACTAAACTGCTTTTTAGTACTACATGTCACCCCCAAACTGATGGACAAATTGAAGTAGTCAATAGAACTTTATCTACTATGCTTAGGGTTGTTTTGAGGAATAACAAGAAAATATGGGAAGAATGCTTGCCTCATATTGAATTTGCTAATAATTGTTCGCTGCATTCTACTACTAAGATGTGATGAGGACATCAATACCATTGTTACACCCACAGGCCCTGCTGCTATACATACTGGACCAATTACTAGAGCTCGCGCACGCCAATTAAATTACCAGGTACTTTCGTTTCTTGGTAATGATTCTAATGTTCATGAGAATATGATGCTCCCTAAATTGGATACATTTGTTTTGCTTACAAATGAAGGGCCTAGCTTTGAGAAGGATGAACATTGGAGCAAGAACAAGCATGGAGATGATGGCATGCGCATGGGGAACAAGAACGGAGTTACAAGTGATGATTTTAGGACGTTGAAGCCACCATAATGTGTGCATGAAGCCTTGGACGAAATATACAAGATGCTACTTCATAACTTTCGTCCAGAGGCTATTCTAGGTGCTGCGTCACCTTATTATTGGGCCAGGCCCATGTAATTTCGAAATACATAAGTATAGGCTGTTTTTAGAGTCCGTATGTGTGGGGAAACAAGAGATAGGGTTGGTTTCGGACCCCTTCCTCAAGGGCCACGAAATTCCCCCCTCTTCCTCCATATATACAGCCCTTAGGGCGTCGTTTAGACTTTGGGTTTTGTTTAGATTAAAAGTTCGCCATAGCTGCAACTTCGCGTACTTCGTTTGTGTTCAGCGACCAGACAAAGGCGTCACAGAACTCCACCTTGATCAATAAAGCTTTCATCTTATATTCACAATAACCAGATTGTAATCTCAGTTTCTTGCTTGTTCTTCGTTTGCTCGCAGGAAACAGACCCTCGTGGTCAGGTTGATCGTGCTCCGGCGTGGTCGATAACCTCTCGGAGTTGGTTTAGCGATTGCTAAGGCGCGACGTCCTCGCACGTTCGTAGTCGGATCGTCAAAGTCGACTTCCACCAAAGCGATATCCATCATCTCATCGAAAGACGGGACACCTTTGCCTCTATCAAGTGGTATCAGATTTCCAGGTTGCTCGGTGAGATTTTACAGTTTTTCGTAGTTTAGATCGAGTCTGTTCTTCATACCTACAGTCCACGAAAAAGCCACAAAAAAATTAGGGTTAGTTCATCATATCCGAACCAATCTGAGCCTTTGCATAATCTTTTTAGGGTTTTTGCTTTGTTGAATTTGCGGTTGCATCGTCGTGTCAAGTTGCTGGTCTTAGAGTCTAGTCTTTTAGAGTTTCGAGTTCTGGTCATAAGTTGTCACGCCACCGCCGCACCATCATCATCGCCTTGCCATCTACCACCATTGCTCATCCACCACCGCTCTGAATCCGTATCTATATACCACCACCAATCCGTATCCATATACCACCACCGATCCATATCCATATACCACTACCGCTACCATATACCACCACCGCTGCCATATCCTACCGCCATATATCCACCACCAATCCGAGTTCTTTTCATATTCGGTTGGTTTTAGAGATCCATATATTTTCCGTTTCGTGTTTCCTTGCCTGAGTAGGTCTCGGAAAAAAAAAGTCTAGAGACCCTCGGGCAGTTTTTAGGCCAAAATTTCGGCAACCAAAAATATTTTTTCCCTATCCTATTTTTAGGCCCCGGGTAGTGTTTTGAGACACTCGCCATCATAGTGATTTTTTGTCGCACTTTTTCGTCGTCGCTGCCCTGATTTCCGAAAAAAAATAGTCAAAAATTTTGTGCCCGTCCTGTCAGTTTGACCTGGGAAGAGTTTTGAGACACTCGCCATTATAGTGATTTTTCGCAAAAAAAAAGCGCAAAAAAAAAGAGAGCGCAAAAAAAAAAGAGCGAAAAAAAATTCCAGAGTGTGCTTTTCCCTTGTTTACGTGCAGCGCCGTGATTTTGTTAGTGTTCTAGGCTCGCGTCTCTAGCACGGTCTAGCCTAGGACCAGCACAGTACCGTCGTTGAGCGTTTATTCAACTTTGCATCTCTGAATTGATTATTGCTTACCATTTTGCTACCATATTATAAGCCTTCCCAGCTCCACATAAGTCTACATCGTGCGTTTGACTCTCCCTGGTAATCGCTATATCCAAGCTTTGAGAGTTTTTGACTACAACGGTTGCCGATCACCACCTGCTGCTGGGTAAGAACTGGTAAGAATTTGAGATTCGCTTGAAGGTTTTGTGACACACCACCATCACCACCACTACTTCTAGTAGTCTACAGGATCATATTCTTTTGTGTTTCTATTGCTGCTAACCATGGCAGGTTCACAAGCCGATGAGACTGATTGGGAGAACATGACGAACAAGGAGTTGCATGATAAATTTCAGCAAATGATGAGTGGCCAGGTGGGAGATGTGCTAAACAGATTTGAAGAGGCTATGGAGAAGATAGATGCCGTGGAGAAGTCGTTCGAGACAAAGCTGGATAACAAGTTTACTGAATTACTCAAGCGTCTTCCCCAACCACCACCGGCTGCACATGTCGCACCTCTACAACAACAACAACCACATCTCCAACGCCGCCTTCCAAATCAAGTGGGACGGGCACAGCGCGTTCCAATTGAGATTGGTCAAAATTCGGGTGCTGTTGCACCTACTGTTGATGCTTCTTTGGCTCCTGCTCCTGCGGCGGCTGAAGAGGATGACGATTATGCGGGCGATTATGAGGATGAGGTTGATCAAAATCAGAACTACGTGCAGCCACCAGCACCACCACCAGCAGGTCGACCTCAGGTATATATTCGCAACGGTAGGCCGGCACCACCACCTCAGGTACGAGATCATGACCATCTCCCTAACTGAAATTGAATATTCCACCATTTGAGGGTAGATATGTTCCTGATATATATCTTACTTGGAAGTTAGAAACTGAACAACGATTTACATGTTTACAATATCCTGAGGAGAGACGTGTTCCTGCTGCTGTTTGTGCTTTCACTAGCTTTGCATGTGTTTGGTGGTCTGAACATTGTAGATTATATCCTGTTCCAGCTACTTGGGCTGCTTTGAAAACTGCTATGCGTACTTGTTGGGTTCCACCATATTATCAACGTGAATTACTTCAAAAATTGCAGCGTTTAAGACAAGGGAAAAATTCTGTAGAAGAATATTATCAGGAATTACAAACTGGCATGATTAGATGTGGTATTGTTGAGGAGAATGAAGCTATGCTTGCACGTTTTATGGGTGGATTAAATAAAGAGATTCAGACCATTCTAGAGTATAAGGATTATAATAATATCACTCGTTTATTCCATCTTGCTTGTAAAGCTGAACGTGAAGTGCAGGATCGACAGCCATTGGCGCGAACTAACTTTTCTGCAGGTCGACCTTCATCATGGACACCGCGTGCATCTTCTACTTCCACTTCACCATCACGTCCATCAGGTGCCACCTCCAGCCGTGATACAAGAAAGCAGGCACAACCACCACTCTCTGCCAAGAGCACACCTGCCGGGCCTGCGCAGAGCTCTTCTTCTTCCATGGCATCGACAGGGCACACAAGTGATATTATTTGTCGTCGTTGTAAGGGAAGAGGACATTTTGCGAGAGAATGCAAATCTCAGCCTGTCATGATTGCTACTGAGGATGGTGGGTATGAGTCCGCTAGTGACTATGATGAGGAGACTTTGGCTCTTATTACACGTGAAGAACATGGTGGAGATGATTCTGAAAATGAGACGCAATACATGGCTCCTGAAGACGCTGACAGGTATGAATGTTTAGTTGCTCAACGTGTTTTGAGTGTGCAGGTCACGCAAGCAGAGCAAAATCAGAGGCATAATTTGTTCCATACAAAGGGAGTTGTGAAGGAATGTTCTGTTCGCGTCATCATAGATGGAGGGAGCTGTAACAACTTGGCTAGCATGGAGATGGTGGAGAAGCTATTTCTCACCAAAAGACCACATCCACATCCTTACTACATCCAATGGTTCAACAACAGCGGCAAGGTTAAGGTAACACGTACTGTTCGTGTGCATTTTAGTATCTCTACATATGCTGATTATGTTGATTGTGATGTGGTACCCATGCAAGCATGTTCCTTATTACTAGGTAGACCATGGCAATTTGATAAAAATTATGTACACCATGGTAGAAACAATCAGTATACTCTTGTTCATAAGGATAAAAATATTACTTTGCTTCCTATGACTCCTGATTCCATTTTGAAAGATGACATTAATAGAGCTAATAAAGCAAAACAGGAGAAAAATAAGAGTGAAAATCAGATTGTGGCAAAGGAATTTGAGCAACAAATGAAACCTAATAATAAACCATCTACAGTTGTTTCTGAAATTAAATTGAAAAGTGCATGTTTACTTGCCACAAAATCTGATATTGATGACCTAGATTTCAGCAAATCTGTTTGCTATGCTTTTGTGTGCAAAGAGGCATTATTTTCATTCGAGGACGTGCCTTCCTCTTTGCCCCCTGCTGTCACTAACATTTTGCAGGAGTTCGCTGACGTCTTCCCACAAGACGTGCCACCGGGATTACCACCTATTCGAGGGATTGAGCATCAAATTGACTTAATTCCCGGTGCATCGCTACCCAACCGTGCACCATACCGTACCAATCCAGAGGAGACGAAGGAGATTATGCGTCAAGTACAGGAGCTGCTCGACAAAGGTTATATACGCGAATCTCTTAGTCCTTGTGCTGTTCCTATTATACTAGTGCCTAAAAAGGATGGTACGTCGCGTATGTGTGTTGATTGTAGAGGCATTAATAATATTACTATTCGTTATCGTCATCCTATTCCTAGGCTAGATGATATGCTTGATGAATTGAGTGGCTCTACAATATTCTCCAAAGTTGATTTGCGTAGTGGATACCATCAAATTCGTATGAAATTGGGAGATGAATGGAAAACTGCATTTAAAACTAAGTTTGGTTTATATGAATGGTTAGTCATGCCTTTTGGGTTAACTAATGCACCTAGTACTTTCATGAGACTAATGAACGAAGTTTTACGTGCTTTCATTGGACGATTTGTGGTAGTCTATTTTGATGATATACTGATTTATAGCAAATCTTTGGAAGAACATTTGGAACATTTACGTGCTGTTTTTATTGCTCTACGTGATGCACGTTTGTTTGGTAACCTTGGGAAGTGCACCTTTTGCACCGACCGAGTATCTTTTCTTGGCTATGTTGTTACTCCACAGGGAATTGAAGTTGATAAAGCCAAGATTGAAGCTATTGAGAGTTGGCCGCAGCCCAAAACGGTCACACAAGTGCGGAGTTTTCTTGGACTCGCTGTTTCTATAGGCGTTTTGTGAGAGATTTTAGCTTCCATTAATAGCAGCATGATCGGTGTGAACAGTTACTTTTGAATCAACAATGTAAAATCCGAATTTATCACAAACAAACACAACTGCTAGAAATTCCTTGTCAGTAGTACCATAATTCCTTTGGGCGCTTTCTAGAATTTTACTAGCATAATGGATAACATTTAATTTCTTATCAACTCTTTGTCCTAGAACAACCCCAACAACATAATCACTAGCATAACACATAATTTCAAAAGGCAAGTTCCAATCAGGTGGTTGAACAATAGGTGCAGAAGTTAAGGCTTTCTTAAGTGTTTCAAAGGCTCCTACACAATCATCATCAAAAACAAATGGAACATCTTTTTGCAAGAGATTAGTAAGAGACCTAGAAATTTTAGAGAAGTCTTTAATAAACCTCCTATAGAAACTGGCATGACCAAGGAAACTTCTTATACCTTTAATATCTTTAGGACATGGCATTTTCTCAATTGCATCAACTTTAGCTTTGTGTACTTCAATGCCTCGCTGAGAAATTTTATGCCCCAAGACAATACCTTCATTCACCATAAATTGGCACTTCTCCCAATCCAAGACAAGATTAGTTTGTTCACATCTATGCAAAATTCGATCATGGTTGCTTAAGCAATCGTCAAAAGAAGTTCCATAAACGGAAAATCATCCATGAAAACCTCAACAATCTTTTCACAAAAGTCAGAGAATATAGCAGTCGTACATCTTTGAAAGGTAGCAGGTGCATTGCATAAACACAAGGCATACGTCTATAAGCATAAGTTCGAAAAGGACGAGTAAAAGTGGTTTTGTCTTGGTTGGCTTGTGATATAGGTATTTGAGAGAAACCAAAATACCCATCACGAAAGCAAAAGTGTGTATGCTTGGACAATCTTTTTAACATTTGATCAATAAAAGGTAAGGAGTAATGGCCTTTTCTAGTAGCTTTGTTTAATTTTCTAAAATCAATTACCATCCTATAACCAGTTACAATTCTTTGTGGAATGAGTTCATTTTTATCATTAGGAAGAATAGTAATGCCTTCTTTCTAAGGGACACAATACGTGACTTACCCATCTGCTATCAGCTATGGGATAGATTATACTTGCTTCCAAAAGCTTTAATATTTCAGTTCTTACCACCTCCTACATCTTAGTATTTAATCATCGTTGATGATCGACAACTGGTTCTGTATCAGGTTCCATATTAATTTTGTGCTGACATAATGTGGGACTAATGCCCTTAAGATCATCAATAGTATAACCAGTAGCGGCACGGTGCTTCCTCAGAGTTTTTAGTAATCTGTTTTCTTCATGCTCTGATAGGTCAACACTAATAATAACATGATATATCTTGTTTTAATCAAGATAAACATATTTCAACGTATCAGGCAATTGTTTCAATTCAAATACAAGGTCACCCTTAGGTGGAGCAAGACATTCAAGACTTTCAACATGAAAATTGTATTTAAGAATAGGTGGTTGATCAAAGAACATCTTATCTATTTCATTTCTTTCATTCATGTGCATATCATTTTCATGGTCTAGCATATATTGTTCTAACGGATCTGTAGGAGGTACGAGAATAGAAGAAAGAACAATAATTCCATCTTTACTAGTAGATTATTTATCATGAGGTTGTCTACGAAACTTAGAGAAATCAAACTCATGAGATATATCACCAAAGTTAGCACTGACAGTTTCTTTAGTGCAATCAATCTTAGCACTAACAGTGTTGGAGAAAGGTCTACCAGATATAATGAAAAAAATCATCTTGTGGAGAACCAAGAACTAGAAAATTAGTAGGGTATTTTTTTCCCACACAAGACTTCAACATCTCTAACAATCCCAAGCGACGTAATAGTATCTCTATTAGCAAGCTTAATAGTAACATAAATGTCCTCTATTTCAATAGGTGCAATGTCATTCATAATTTCTTGATATAAGGTAAACGGAATAGCACTCACACTAGCACCGAAATCACATAAGCCATGATAACAATGGTCTCCTATTTTAACAGAGACAATAGTATGCCAATGACAGGTTTATTATTATCTTTGGGATCGGGCTTAGCAATCCTAGTAGCTTCACCACAGAAGTAAATAACATGTCCATCTATATTATCGACGAAGAGATCTTTAACCATAGCAACATTAGGTTCAACTTTAATTTGTTCAGAAGGTCTAGCTGCTCTAATATTACATTTGGTAAAAACAGTTGAAACTTTAGCATGTTCCTTAATCCTAACAGGAAAAGGTGGGTTCTCAATATAAGCGGTGGGCGCAACTGGATCAACATTGTAAATGATAGTTTCTTCTTTAACTATAACGGGTTCCTCAATCTTTTCTTTCACAGGGGATGATAATTAAACCACTTCTCCTTAGGGAGATCAACATAAGTAGAAAATGATTCACAAAAGGAAGCTACTATCTCACAGTCAAGTCCATATTTAGTACTAAACTCATCAAAAGCATTGGTATCCATGAAAGATTTAACACAATCGAACTCAAGTATTATACCTGACTCATTACCTTGGTCGAGTTCCAAATCTTCAGAGTTGCATTTAATTCTTTCCAGAAGATCCCATCTGAATTCAATAGTTTTCTTCATAAAGGAGCCAGTCGAAGAAGAATCGAGCATGGTTTGATCATCATGAGAAAGCTATGCATAAAAGTTCTGTAAGATAATTTCTTTTGAGAGATGATGGTTAGGGCATGTGTACATCATGTACTTAAGCTTCCCCCAAGCTTGAGTGATGCTTTCTCCTTCATGAGCCGAAACAAACCCCTCAAAGGATTGTTTTCCATAGTAGCGAGTGACCGTAAATTTCAGCACATAATATAAATGTTTCCTTACCAAATTCCACTTACCAATGGCGCTTCACTCCCTGGCAACCGGTGCCAGAAAAGAGACTTGATGACCCACAAGTATAGGGATTAATCGTAGTCCTTTCGGTAAGTAAGAGTGTCAAACCCAACGAGGAGCAGAAGGAAACGACAAGCAGTTTCTGCAAGCACTAAAATTATCGGTAGCGAGTAGTTTGATAGGAATATAATTTGTAACAAGTGACAAGTAACAATAGTAACTAAGGTGCAGCAAGGTAGCCCAATCTTTTTTGTAGCAAAGGACATGCCGGAACACTCTCTTATAATAAGCAAAGCGTTCTTGAGGACACATGGGAATTTCATCTAGTCACTTTCATCATGTTTGTTTGATTCACGTTCGCTACTTTGATAATTTGATATGTGGGTGGACCGGTGCTTGGATGTTGTTCTTACTTGAACAAGCCGCCAACTTATGATTAAACCCTCTCCCAAGCATCCGCGACTACAAAATAAGAATTAAGATAAATCTAACCATAGCATTAAACATATGGATCCAAATCAGCCCCTTACGGAATAGCGCATAAACTAGGGTGTATGCTTCTGTCACTCGACCAGCCCATCATCTAATTACTACTCCACAATGCATTCCCTTAGGCCCAAAGATGGTGAAGTGTCATGTAGTTGATGTTCACATAACACCACTAAGGGAAACAACAACATACATATCATCGAAATATCGAACGAATACCAAATTCACATGATTACTTATGACAAGACTTCTCCCATGTCCTCAAGAACAAAAGTAACCACTTACAAATCATATTCATGTCCAAGATCAGAGGGGTATTGAATAGCATAATAGATCTGAACATATAATCTTCCACCAAATAAACCAACTTGCATCAACCACAAGATGTAATCAACACTACTAGCAACCCACAGGTATGAATCTGAGGTTTTGATACAAAGATTGAATACAACAGATGAACTAGGGTTTGAGATGCGATGGTGCTGGTGAACATGTTGATGAAGATTGGTCCTCCCATGATGAGAGGGTTGTTGGTGATGACGATGGCTTCGATTTCCCCCTCCTGGAGGGAAGTATCCCCTGCGGAATCGCTCCGACGGAGAGCAAAATCGCTCCTGCCCAAGTTCCGCCTCGAGATAGCGGGCTCTTTCCCGAAAGTCTTATCTTTATTTTTTGGGGAAAATGGGCTTATATACTAGAAGATGGGCACCGGAGGCTGGCCAGGGGCCCCAGAAGCTACCAGGGCACACCCAAGGGGTGGGCGCACCCTGGTGCCTCGTGGGCACCTGGGTGGCCCTCTCTAGTATTTCTTTTCTGCAATATATTTTATTTATTTCAAAATAAATACCCGTGAAATTTCAGCTCATTTGGAGATGTGCAGAATAGGTATCTCTAACATAGCCTTTTCAGGTCCAGAATTCCAGCTACCAGCAATCTCTCGCTTCATGTAAATCTTGCATATTAAGAGAGAAAAGGCATTAGAATTGCTCCAAAAAGGGTTATATTGATTAAAAACACTATAAATAAGAGTAGGAAAACAAGATGCAAAATGAACGTATCAAGGGGCTAATGCCCTTTAAGTCATCAATGGAATATCCAAAGGCTTTTCTATGCCTCCTCAAAGTATCCATTAATCTTCCTTTCTCTTCATCTGAAAGGTTAGCACTGTTGATAATAGGGTACTTATTTGTTTCATCTAACAACTCATACCTCAACTCTTTTGGTAAAGGTTTAAGTTCACGCGGTGGTGGTCCTTCATCCCCTCTCTTTTCTGGTACTTCGTATTGTTCATTGTCCACCGCATATTGGACCGGTGCTTCATTCAAGTGATAATCTATTTCTTCTTTTGCTGGGTCCTTTGGACTCTTTTCGTAGTCGGTTAGCCTCCTTTCCAGGTCATCTTCAGGGGTTCCAAAGTAGCTAGCGGCTGGCTGCCCTATAGTTTTCTCTTCATGGTTATCATGTTCTCGCGGTTGGGGATGATTTTTAAACCTTGAAAAGTGAAACTCTCTTACCTCATCCCCAAATTTGAGAGAGACAACTTCCCTCTTACAATCGATGCTTGCACCTGCATTATTAAAAAAGGTCTACCAAAAATTATGGGGCAAAGATCACCACCAGGAATTCCAATAACTTCAAAGTTTAGTTGATAAGTGAAAGTTCCTAAGATAACATAAACTTCAGGTACCATCCAAATTGGTCTCCTTAAAGTGCCATAAACTAATTTTATTTCCATATCAGTAGGCCGCAAGTCACACGCATAAATTTTATAATGAAGCTTAGTATAAAAAATGTAAGGTATCACATTGATAGAGGAGCCTATATCGCAAAGACTAAAATAACAAGTGCTACAAAAAGAAAAAGGACTACCGGTTTACCGTATCGGCTGCTTTAATACAACCTTTCACAAAATAAGTTACCTTTTCCTCCATTGATTTAATTGGCTTTTCTAGCTTCCTCCTTGATGTAGGGTGGAAACCCTAAGGCCGATCTTTCATGATTTGGAGAGGATCCTACGAAGAACACCAAGAACACGAGGGGAAAACATGAGAGAGAGACACGCAATTCAACAAGAACAATCACACATGTGCTAGATCCATGAAAATAAAGAGTGATACAAGATCCAAATGCAACAAAGGACGATAGAAGAGGCGGTAGTTCTTCTCCATGAGGAGGTCTTGAGGGGTCTTCCCGTGAGGAGGTCTTGAGGGGTCTTCCTGTGAGGGGCCTTGAATCCACTTGGGGGATCTTCTCCGTAGCGGTCGTGGTCTCCGATGGAGAAGGTATCAAGTGGATGAGCAAAGCTCTATATCTCAAATGAGCTAATCCTTTGCTAACCCTAGCTAGGAGGAGGAGGGGGTCTATGTATAGTGCTAGTGCAAGTTGGGGCGAAGAGGTACATGGGCTTTCGGCCCGGATAACTGCACAAAGGCAGGAAGGGCCGGATGTCCGGGTGTCGGGCCGGATGTCTGGGCGTTCGAGGAGGGACCGGATGTCCGGGGCAGGGGGCGGATGTTCGGGCTGGCTGGCTTGTGTTCTGTGGGGGAGGCCGGATTTCTGGGCGGGGGTCGGATGTCCGGCGGCTCGCGTCGGGCCGGATGTCCGGGCCCTGTAGCACTTCGGCTGCTGGGCTGTTGTTGTTGTTGACATCTTCAGGAGCCGGATGTCCGGGGCCTAGGAACCTTCTCTGGTTCCTTTCGTCGTGCTCCCTCGTCATGTACTTGGGGACTTGTCAGTGATCCCGAGCATCTCCGAGAAGGTCTTGATGGTACCTAAGCACATGTAGTGTCTTTGCATGAGGTAGCAACCATGTCTCACATGAATGGAAAGGGGAAGCATTTAGGAGTGGGTTCACCTTGTGTCCAATAATGTATGCTTGAGGTCTCGTCGTATATCCACTTAGGGCTTGGGGAGTAGTCGTAGTATACATGGGGATGATCGTAGGATGCTCCACTTCATATCCCCCCCTTGGGAAAGATCCGACCTCGGATCGTAAACCTCATCACCATGGAAACGGTTGTCGTGGACGGACTTGAATTTGGACGGAGTTGAATACATGGCGCAATCCAAGTACTCCAAGGTGTCTCCGGAGTGGTATACATGCAAAAAGAGCAAACACAAACGACACTCGGAAATACAATGGTTAGCGCACACAAGGTGTCCATCAAATAAGCATGAGTTCAGCCGGTAAGATTGTTTGTGGCAAGGCACATGAAGCTAGCAAGATGAAGAGAATGACATGTGAAGCATTCATGTGAGCAAATCAATTTTTCGTATGCACAAAGGTGTGGGGAATGCGATTAATACGACCGTAGTGCAAAATGATGTCATAATGGGACAGTTTATAAAAAGAATGGACATGGTAATTGGTGCTCAATGTGATTATGTTATCATGCAATTGATGGTATGCAATGTGATCATGATGTATGAATATGCCGTCATGGAAGATCACAAAATTTTTGCTGATGCGGAGCATCCCACGTTCATCCCCATGTACACTCTGACTACTCTCCAAGCCCCAAGAGGACATATGACGAGACCTCGAACATACACCATTGGACACAAGGTGAACTCGCTCCTCTCCGAACCATCACTTTACACATGTGAGACATGGCTACTACCTCAAATAATGTGCTATGCATGACCAGGAACAAAGAGGAAGACCATGGACAAGACGGCGAGGACACCAAGTACAAGGACCAAACGGAGAAGCTACCAGAAATCTACAGCCACCGGATGACCGGTCTGGATCGGATGTCCGACGCCTGGAAGCTGCACTAGCCAGAAGGCCCAGCCCCCAACTCTACAGCGACCGGACGACTGCTAGCCGCCGGACGTCCGACACCCTTCAGCGCGCGGACGACCGATGCCAACCGGACGTCAGTTGCCACCTTCACAGAACGTAATTAGCGGAAGTCCGAAGACTTCCGGACAGCCGGTCCTTCATGAGCCTCCGGACGTCCGACATCCACCGGACGTCCGATGCATGCCTGTGCGCAGCCGCGGGCCTTGGGCCTTGTAACTCTCTCCCACTTACCCCTTCGTGGCCCTATACTATATATACTCCTCCACCTCCTCCTAGTGAGGGTTAGCAATGGTTTAGCTCATTTAGAGATAGAGCTTTGCTCATCCATACGGATCTACTCCACGAGAGAGACCGTGCGCCTCTACGGAGAAGATCCACTTTGGATTCAAGACCCCCTCACGGGTGGCCCCATCAAGACCTCCTCACGGAGAAGAACCGGTTACCCTATGTATCGTCCCTTGTTGATTGTGGATCATGTATCTCTTTGTGTTTCGAGGATCTAGCACATGTGTGATCACTTATTGTCTATTTGAGTGTTTCATATCGTTTCCCCTGATGATTTCCCTCGCGTTTCTCCTCGTGTTCTTCATAGGATCCCCTCCATTTCGTGAAAGATCGGGCCATAGGGTTCTACCCTACATCATCTTGGATCAGAGCTAGCTTGTCTCATGCTATCTTGGTATCATGAGCCACGTTGATCGCGTATATGGAGCCCCTACCCCTTGTTTTCTAGATTGATTTTGTTGTGTTCTTCCCCAATTTTGAAAATCCCCACCAAAAATAGCCCCAATTTTTTTTGTGATTTGTTGGTTTGATGAAGTTTTGTTGATTTTGATCCATGAATTTGCTTGGTTTCGTGTGGATGTAGCATTTCCCCAAGTTTCCCCACTTTCCATCCATGAAATTTGCTCAATTTTGACCCCAAAATCATCAAATTCCGCCCAAAATCGCGGCCCGGATCTCAAATCCCGCATTCACCCCGACCCACCGGACGACCGCCACTTTACTGGACGTCCGGCGCCCCAGGAACGACCGGACGTCCGCCATCTTCCGGATGACCGGTGCCACCCAACAGAACCAAATTAGCGGATTTACGAGCCCGACCGGACATCCGTCCATTTCCGGACGTCCGACACCTGCACATATCAACTTCGGCTGATTTTTGTTTTCTCCATAACTAATTCATCCGAACTCCGATTTTGACGTTCTTTAGCTCGTTTTGAAGCTATTGACATCCCCCTTTCCACAAAATACTTCCAACATCATTTGTGATGTAGGGTGGAACCTAGATGGACGATCTTTCACGAAAGGAGCGGATTCCAACGAGGAACACGAAGAACATGAGGGGAAATACGAGGGAAAACACGAGAGAATCACTCAAACCAACAAGATTCGATTACACATGTGCTAGATCCTTGAAACACAAAGAGATACACGATCCAAAGTCAACAAGGGACGATACATAGGGTAACCGGTTCTTCTCCGTGTGGAGGTCTTGATGGGGCAACCCAAGAGGGGGTCTTGAATCCAAGGTGGATCTTCTCCGAAGAGGGGCCGCGGTCTCTCTCGAGGAGTAGATCCGTACGAATGAGCGAGGCTCTATCTCAGAAATGAGCTATCACAACACTGACCGTAGCTAGGAGGAGGGAGAGGTCTATTTATAGTCGTAGTACAAAAGGGGGGCAAAGTGACGTGGGCCTCAGCCCGCAACTGGACACAGCCAGGGGCCGGACGTCCGTAAGGTAGCGGTCGTCCGGTGGGTCGTGGACGTTCGAACGTCCGGGACTCCTCAGAAATCTGCTAATTACGTTCTGTGAAGGAGGTACCGGACGTCCGGTTTTCCTCAGATTTCCGCTATTTTTGTTATGTTGTAGTGGTGACGGTCGTCCGGAGAGGTTCGGTCGTCCGGGGCCTAGGAGGTCTCGGACGTCCGGTCCTGGGTGGACGTCCGGCCGCTGTAGCATTCGTTGGCCTGGTTTCCTTGGGTTGGCGTGACCTTCAGGGGCCGGACGTCCGGTCTGGACCGGTCGTCCGGTGGCTGTAGCTTCCGTGGCAGCTCTTCTTCTTGTCCTTCGCACTTGGTGTCCTCGCCGTCTTGTCTGTTGGATGTAGATGTTCCGTGGCTTTCCTCCAAGTACCTGATCACAATAGTGTTTCCGCTTGAGGTAGCAACCATGTCTCATGTATAGAAAGTGGTAGTTCGGAAAGGAGTGAGTTCACCTTATCTTAGATAGCCTTTGCTCGGGCTCTTGTCATAGGTCCAAGTGGTGTCGTGGGAGACGTAGGTAGGTCCATGGGGATGACCTTGGGATGCTCCGCATCAATTTGACTCCATCAAATTTTTGGGACTTTGGCATCTTTGCCTAGGGCTTCCACCACATCATCCGCTACACCACCACCGACTTCCGCAACCTAACCCATATTTGATGCGGAGCATCCTACGGTCATCCCCATGGACCTACCATCGTCTCATCAAGAGCCAAGAGGACCTATGACACGAGCACGAGCTAGAGCTCTCAAGAACGAGGTGACTTCCTTCCATAGTGATATCACATATGATCCACTCGAGACATGGCTACTACCTAAGTCCGATATGCTATGCATGATCAGGTGTCAAGAGGACCCTCACGAAGATGCACGTGAAGACGGACAAGCCACCAAGTCCATGGATGAAGAGAACCAACAGAAGAAGGCAAGTCCACCTTCCAGGCCCCGGACATCCGGCCAAGGCCCCAGACATCCGGCCCCTGAAGATGTCAACAACAGCAGCAGCCCAGCCATCAAAGTGCTACAGGGCCCGGACATCCGGACCCAGCCCCGGACATCCGGCTCCTCCCGAAGCCCCGGAAATCCGGCCCCTCGCCCGGACATCCGGCGCCACGCGACAGAAACTACAGTAGCTGAACCCTCCAGCCCGGACATCCGGCCCCTCGGGAAGGCCCGGACATCCGGCCCGTCGCCCGGACATCCGGGCCCCTCTGTCTGCGCACAGTAAAGGGCCGAAGCCCGTGTACCCCTTCGACCCTCTAGACTATATATACTCCTTCTCCCCCATCTTTCTAGGGTTAGCATTGGTTTAGCTCATATGTGACATAGAGCATTGCTCATCCATACGGATCTCCTCCTCGAGAGAGACTGCGGCCCCTCTTCGGAGACGATCCATGTTGGATTCAAGACCCCTCTTGGGTGGCCCCCATCAAGACCTCCTCACGGAGAAGAACCGGTTACCCTTTGTATCGTCCTTTGTTGATCGTGGATCGTGTATCTCCCTTTGTATTCATGGATCTAGCGCATGTGTAATCGAATCTTGTTGGTTTGAGTGATTCTCTTGTGTTTCCCCTCGTGTTCTTCGTGTTCTTAGTTGGGATCCGCTCCTTTCGTGAAAGATCGACCATCTAGGGTTCCACCCTACATCATCTTGGTATCATGAGCCACGTTGATCACGATTTCGGAGCCCCTCTCTTTGTTTTCTAGCTTGATTTTGTTGTTTTTCGTCCTAACCCGAAAATTGCCCCACAAAAATAGCCCCAAATTTTTTTTGTGATTTGTTGGTGTGATGAAGTTTTGTTGGATTTGATCCGCGGATTTCGTGTGTTGCAGGTAGATCTAGCTTTTCCCCATCTTTTCCCCAATTTCCATCCACACAATCTTCCGAATTTTGCCCCGGATTTGACCTCTCCACGCGGTGTTCATCCACGGATCCAGAGCCCGGACATCCGGCCTGGCCTGGACATCCGGCCCCTCACAGCATCAACTCCATCCTCCACTCCGTTTACCGCCTAACTTTCGTCCAATTTTGTTCCGGAGCCACATACACTTCCGCATACCACCACCATTTCCGCATAGCACCACCATAGCCTTTCCCGCTACCAACTCCGACAATTTTGACCCATTTTGTTTTGAGAATTTGAGTTGTGGTTTCCGTATCGTATATTGTGTTTCGGCTATCTAGGTACGGTTCAGCAACAACATCACCATCGCTCATCTTCGCCAAGGACTACTACGAACGGCTACATTGGTATCACCTTCACCTTCATATCATCTTGGTATAGCGATATCATCATACTCTCTCGCATTTGCATTGATAAACCCATGGCCTTACTTTTGCGTAGCTTAGCCATCAAGACTAGCCTTTGAGTATTGCCGGCAACGTGATTTGTGCATGATGCGGAGCATCCTATGGACATCACCATGTCAAGAGTTTGTTTGGCAAGTGCCACGTGCGACATCTACTTCACATACACAAAGGTGAATCATCTCCTTTACACGTGCTCACTTGACCCCTTCGAGGATGGTATACTACTTGACACTCCACTCGTGTGCATGCATAGGTATTGTCGGAACACTACGGACGACGAGGAGGAGTGCAAGCGCCAAGGAACAACTACACCATCGGTGAGAGAAGCATGGAAGCGACGACGGAAGAAGAAGACGGAGATAGCTCCTAGGACCCGGACATCCGGCCCGGACCCCGGACATCCGGCCCCTGGAACCTCACCCACAGCAGCCGCCCAGCCGCCAAGTACCATCAGCGACCGGACATCCGGCGCCAGCCCCGGACATCCGGCGCCTCGCCAAAGCCCGGACATCCAGCCCTTCCCCCGGAAATCCGGCATCGACAACAGAAGGCACCCGAAGTTTGGCCACTTCAGCCCGGACATCCGGCCCCCAGCCCGGACATCCGGCGCCTGCCTGCGCGCAGCCACGGGCCAGAGGCCCATGTATCTCTCTTTCCCACTTACCCCTTCGTGGCTTAGACTATATATACTACTCCCCCTCCTCCTAGTTAGGGTTAGCAAAGGATTAGCTCATTTAGAGATAGAGCTTTGCTCATCCATATCAGATCTACTCCACGAGAGAGACTGCGGCCCCTCTACGGAGAAGATCCACCTTGGATTCAAGACCCCTCACGGGAAGATCCCCTCGTGGATTCAAGACCTCCTCACGGAGAAGAACCGGTTACCGTTTGTATCGTCCGTTGTTGACTTTGGATCTTGTATCTCACCTTTGCGTTCATCGATCTAGCGCATGTGTGATCTATTCTTGTTGGTTGAGAGATTTCTCTCGTGTTCCCCTTGTGTTTCCCTCGTGTTTCCCCTCGTGTTCATCGCGTTCTTCGTAGGGATCCGCTCCTTTCGTGAAAGATCGGCCATCTAGGCTTCCACCCTACATCATCTTGGTATCATGAGCCACGTTGAACACGATTTCGGAGCCTCCCTGTTGTGTTTTCTAGCCTAGTTTTGTTGATTTCGTCCTAAATTCGAAAATTCCCCACCAAAAATAGCCCCAAATGTTTTTTGTGATTTGTTGGTTTGTTGATGTTTTGTTGAATTTGATCCGTGGATTTGCTTTGTTACTTGTGGATCTAGCTTTCCCCCAATTTTCCCCACTTTCCATCCACAAAATCTTCCGAATTTTGCCCCGAATTTGACCTCTCCACGCGGTGTTCATCCTCGGATCCCGAGCCCGGACATCCGGCCCGGCCCGGACATCCGGCCATCAGCCCGGACATCCGGCCCCTGACAGCATCAACTCCATCCCCCACTCTGTTTACCGCCTAACTTTCGTCCAATTTTGTTCCAGAGCCCACATACACTTCCGCATACCACCACCAACTTCAGCATAACCACCATAGCCTTCCAAGTTAACCCAATTTTGTTTGTGTTGAGAGTTGTGTCTCCTAAGGTGTTTCGGCTACTTAGGGACCGTGTTTCGAACTCCGACATCGTGTATAGTCCATCCACATTACTCTCGACTTCCACATTGCCTCTCAAAACCCATCATTGCATTTCCGCAATCCCATTGAGCTTCCGCATAACAACCACCGCATTCCCGCTACCACCGTTTGACTTTTGTCCTTGAGATTTTGAGTTGTGGTTTTTCCGTTTCCTAAGGTGTTTCGACTACTTAGGGACGAGTCTCCATCATCTTGGTATCTACATCAAGAACACCGCCACTCATCATCGCCAAGGACGGTAACCTCGACGACACCATTGTATATTCCCTTGCACATTGCACTGATAACCCTTAGCCCATTTTGCGTCACTTGCCTATCGAGACTAGCCATTTGAGTATTGCCGGCAACGTTACTTGTGCACATTAGTGATCGACACCTACCATTGCATACATACCATATCATATTGGTATCATATCATCTCTTGTGTCACAAAGATTGTTCCCGCATATACACAATTGCTATCTTGGTTTGTGCATTTTCGCAAAGTGGCCATACATACAAAAAAAAGAATAAGCTTTTAAGCAAAAGAGAAGAGCAAAGAAGCTTGTAAGCAAGTGCCATAGCATCATACCACATTGCATATAAGATTGTCATATCCGATCATCTTGGATCATCTTGAGAGAAACACCGGGAACCATACATACATAGCATACTTGGGATAGAAGTTTATCCATTTTGCATATCATAGGTTGTGCACAAGTGTCGTATCCGCCTATTGAGCAATCGTGCTAGCGTCTCTCTTGAGTGGTGCAACACGAGCGTTTTCCGTGGACTCCACATTTTGTGCTCATTCCTTGGTTGCACGACCCCATTTATCTATCCGTGTGTGTGTTTCCGTGTGCCATTCTTTGCTATTGGTCTACTTGTTTCACTTGCGAATTTGTGAATCTTTTTCAACATTATTGACTCTTGCTAACATTTTGCATCAAATTTTTTGTGCCACTATCCTCACCGAGCTCCACTATAAGCCTTACTTGTGTAGGTGTGAGAAACCGACAAGAATTGGTACCAATTGTGCTATTTCCTTGTTACACATTGAGTGATCATTGATCCATCTTCAACATCGGTCAAGGTACATTTGGTATCGTTCTTCTCTTTCTTCCCACTAATATTTGCTCGAGTCTTGTGATGGATAGGCAAGGTATTTCACCTTCGGTCTACAACAACAACGACAAGTTCGATGCCACGAACAACTCCAACGACGCCAAGATGCAAGCTCAAATGGAGGAGATCAAATCCCTCATCAAGTCATAGAAGCGATCTTCCTCATCTTCGAGAAGACGCTCAAGAGCACATGCCTCCGAGCTACCATCTCCGGCAAGGTCACATCCGGCATCGACACCATCACCACCAAGAACGTGAAGGTCAAGAGCTCTACACCAACAACCGCTCAACGACTTCACCATCTCCCTTGGCATCTTCGCCAAGCGACTTCAAGGCATCTTCGCCTACGGATATACGGCATCTTCGCCAACAAGCACCTCAAGACTACGCTCAAGAGAAGCTCCCCAAGCTCAAGTCCGCGACTTCCACGAGCTACTACGACCTCGACACCGACCATGAGATTCCTTTCTATGGGACTCAAGAACCCGAGGAGTATCTCGAGTGGGAGCACCTAATGGACGACTACCTCAAGCTACATCAAGTTCCTCCCGAAGATCAAGTGAAGTGCGCCACAAGAAACTTCCACGACTACGCCTCGACATGGTGGCTTCACACACCTTCGGAAACCTACGACATGAGTTGGCCCAAGACGAAGAAAGCTTTGCGGCGAGAGTTTGTGCCTCCAACCTACACGGAACAACTTCTACGCCAATTGGAGAACACCAACCAAGGATCCAAGTCCATCGACGCGTACTTCAAGGAGATGAAGATTGCCTTGCGACGAGCCGGCGTGGACGACCCCATGTCAATGAAGTTCCACTTCATGATGGGATTGAACAATGCCATCTCCAAGACTATCTTCCTCGAGAACTACAAGTCCCTCGACGACAACTACATTGGTGCTCTCAAGGCGGAACAAGAACTCATGAAGGCCAAGGCTTCTCCACCCCAAGCACACTTCTCGAAGACCAAGCTCAAAGACGACGAGCATGAGGCTAGTACCACCAAGATGTCCAAGCCCGACGAGCTCCAAGACGATGCTCCCAAGTTCGACTTCACCGCCATCCCTCTTTGTGGCATTGATGATGCCGAGTCCTCCACGACTCTTTTTCAAGATGGTGCGGCGACGAGTACGACTACGGAGACCTTCAAGGACCAAGCTTTTGAGGCAAGCGACATGGTGACGAGCAAGGATGATGCTTCCATCTTAGGAGGCGAGAGTGATGATGTGCCATCTTCGGCCTTCATCCACGGCGACGGCGATGAGATGGTTGAGTATTTCACTTCGACCACGGCGACGTATGATGACTTGAGTGACTTGTGCCACCATATTGAGAGTGAGAGTGACTTCACCACTAGCCCCATATCCGATGTGTTGCCCCAATTCCCATGTGAGGAGAGCCACAACCCCCACCACTTGAGTGAGATGAGTGACTCCACCATACGTGCGATTGAGTGCACCTACTTTGAGGGAGTGAGTGAACCACCACATAGAGAGAGTGAGGAGATTTTGAACTCTAACGACTTAACCTCTACCTCTATTGTGTCTTCTCATTTGGTGCTAGGTCCCATATATGATGACGCGCCGATTCACGACGACTTCGTCCTTCCTATGGACATGACGATGGCCATGGTGGAATATGATGCACCCCCCACATGGTTCCATCAAGATGAAGATGACCACCATTTGGTCTTTCCCACCTCACCTACACCACTTGAGTGGAATGAACAAGGTAACATAGGTGACGGTGATGCTCTAGTCCCACTAGTGGACATTCTTGACATTGATTGCTTGCATGATGTTGATCCACCTATTACCTTGCTTCATGCTAGTGAGATTTCCCCATGGGATGATTTACCCATTTATGATGAGTATGATGATTGCCATGTGGAGTCTATTAGTTGTGATGCCATGTTACATAGGATTTCTTGTGACAATTCTTTAGGTCACATCATGTTTGACAATCCGCTTGACTTGTCATATGCTATGCATGAGATCAATCATATGTCATATTTGCAATCTCTTCGTAGTGACTATGCATATGCCATTAAAATTAACCCAATTTGCACATATGGCATAGATGACAAGCCCATGGTTATTGGCATTTGTTTTTCTTGTGATGATATTGACATGCTCCCTTTGCATCATTTATCTCATATGCCATGCCATGACCACCTAGCTTCGGATATGCATTGTTGTGGATGTTGTCCATTTTCTCCATATGATTACAATATTGCTCATGAGGAGACCCCCATAGTTTCCTCATACATTTTAGGAGATTTTGATCCATCCTATCCATTGCATGATCCCAATAATTATGTGCACAATATGCTCCCCATGAATCATAATGATATTGTTGTGCCATATACTAGTATGCTCAATTTGCATCCCCATCGTGTCATACATAACAACTATTCTTTCATGATGGATGACATGTTCTTATACCATGCATCAAATTTCTTTGAGCGATGCTTATCTTGTGCTAACACTCACTTGCACATACACATCATGATGGATGATGTGTACATTTACCACGCGCACAATTTCTTTGGTTTGTGTCTCTTTTGTGTAGGTACCCATGAATACTTGTCAACCTCGCAATCCCACGAGTTGACAAAACGAGCTCTAGAGAGCAATGATGACTTGGGATCCCATGGATTGCCTTTCCCACCGCTCACTTCGCGCAAACACTTCGCGCATTTCTTTTACATGGCCCTCACATGGTTATGGGTTGTTGTCCATTATATATCCTTTGCCCATCTTGCCATGTTCACTTTGCATGATATGCCCATTACTATGCCTTTGCCATGCATTTGTGACCCATGCTTTGCATTACACATGATGATTGATTCTAGTACTTGTATGTGTATTTGCAAGCGTGGTGGAGATATTGTTTGTTATTGCCATGATTGTTTTGTGCCCCATGCCTATGATGATACTATGATCTTGATTTGTGTTCGTGCTTGCGATATGTCATGTACATTGCCTATGCCTATTCTTTACTCACATGACATGATTGCCATGATTCCCTCTAGTGTGTTGCATCTTCGCTCCACTAGTTTGCACGACTTGATTACTATTGCTTGCCTTGTTGCATCACCAATGATTGATACTTGCTAATTTCATTCGGTTGATGACAACCACCTACATGCTTTGCACATGATTGTTATTGCTTCTTGTCATATCTCTACATATATTGCCTCTATCATGATAGATGCTTTGACATGTATTGAGTGCAACAATGCCCTTAGTCTTGATAATGAGTTTGCCCCCATAGCATTCTCACATATATTTGGAGATTTTGACATATTTCTTGTGAAGCATGCTTGCCTTACCTCTTTGAACCATATTCCTCGTGCCATGAATATAGCCATTATTGCATCATATTATTCATGCACTTGTGTTTCTAATGGCTATGTGCAAGAGAAGAAAACCATCATGATGGATGATGTGTTTATGTACCATGCGCATACGTTCTTTGTTTTGTTGTGTGCATGTGTAGGATACTTGGACTTTGTGTCGACTTCCGCTTCACGTGAGTTGACCATTCGAGCTCTTGAGAGCGAGCCTCATACATTCGACCACGACTCGTTTCTACGCCACCTTTCCTACCACTTCGGCATTGTGAAGGACGCACAAGGACATGCTTTCAAGGTGATATCCTTCACTTTTGAGAACCTCCCAACCATGAGCACGGATATTGCGGATCATACTATTTGTGTTGCTTGCACCATGAGACTTATTGGTCATCTTGGACCATTTGATTGCGCACATGTTAGAGATCTTACTTCGACTTGTCATTGTCACCTTTCCATGCCTCATGACATATATACCTTGTGTGTTGCATCCAAATCTTGGATTACTTGCCCCTATCACATGTTTGGTTGCAACAATGTCATCACTTCACATATGCCATGTCCCATTGCTTGTCACATGATTGACTTGATTGCCTCACACATGATGAACAATTGCTCTTTCTATTGTGTTGAGTGGCACACTATGTTCACTACACCCTATGCACATTATGCTTGGATTGTCTTGCACTTAACCCATGTGTTTAGACATCTCATCTTCTTAGGTGTTGTGAATGATTCCTATGCCTACCATAGACCTTTCATTGAGCGCTTTGCCCATGCTTGCTATGAACCTGAGGTAGATGCTTATTCTCTTCACACACATATTTGCATCTCTACCTCCAATTTACATGCTTGCCCCCATGATATCTTTGCTTGTGCTCGATTGATATACTTACATGCCATGTCTCAATCCTTTGTCACACCATATGCTTTGCATGATGACGGCACTTGTTTGGTGAATCACCTCTTGAATGCTTGGTTTTGCACTAACGCTAACCACATTTGTTTTTCCAAGTGTTTGTTGTCCTTACTCCTTTTGAATGAATCACAAGACGGTGCGACATTGGAGAGTGCCCATTTCGAGCTTCAAGATGACACGTACTTGGTGAACGTCCACTTCTACACGGCGAAGCCATCTCTTTTCCATGGTGATTTGGTTTTCGATCCGAGGTCGGATCTTTCCCAAGGGAGGGGAGATGATGCGGAGCATCCTATGGACATCACCATGTCAAGAGTTCGTTTGGCAAGTGACACGTGCGACATCTACTTCACATACACAAAGGTGAATCATCTCCTTTACACGTGCTCACTTGACCCCTTCGAGGATGGTATACTACTTGACACTCCACTCGTGTGCATGCATAGGTATTGTTGGAACACTACGGACGACGAGGAGGAGTGCAAGCGCCAAGGAACAACTACACCATCCGCAAGAGAAGCATGGAAGCGACGAAGGAAGAAGAAGACGGAGATAGCTCCCAGGATCCGGACATCCGGCCAGGACCCCGGACATCTGGCCCCTGGAACCTCACCCACAGCAGCCGCCCAGCCGCCAAGTACCATCAGCGGCCGGACATCCGGCGCCAGCCCCGGACATCCGGCGCCTCGCCAAAGCCCGGACATCTGGCCCTTCCCCCGGAAATCCGGCATCGACAATAGAAGGCACCTGAAGTTTGGCCACTTCAGCCCGGACATCCAGCCCGAGCCCCGGACATCCGGCCCCCAGCCCGGACATCCGGCGCCTGCCTGCGCGCAGCCACGGGCCAGAGGCCCATGTATCTCTCTTTCCCACTTACCCCTTCATGGCTTAGACTATATATACTACTCCCCCTCCTCCTAGTTAGGGTTAGCAAAGGATTAGCTCATTTAGAGATAGAGCTTTGCTCATCCATATCGGATCTACTCCACGAGAGAGACTGCGGCCCCTCTACGGAGAAGATCTGATACAGGCAAAGGTGTCCCGTCTTTCGATGAGATGATGGATATCGCTTTGATGGAAGTCGACTTCGACGATCCGACTACGAACGTGCGAGGACGTCGCGCCTTAGCAATCGCTAAACCAACTCCGAGAGGTTATTGACCACGCCGGAGCACGATCAACCTGACCACGAGGGTCTGTTTCCTGCGAGCAAACGAAGAACAAGCAAGAAACTGAGATTGCAATCTGGATATTCCGAATATAAGATGAAAGCTTTATTGATCAAGGTGGGGTTCTGTGACGCCTTTGTCTGGTCGTTGAACACAAACGAAGTACGCGAAGTTGCAGCTATGGCGAACTTTTAATCTAAACAAAACCCAAAGTCTAAACGACGCCCTAAGGGCTGTATATATGGAGGAAGAGGGGGGAATTTCGTGGCCCTTGGGGAAGGGGTCCAAAACCAATCCTATCTCTTGTTTCCCCACACATACGGACTCTAAAAATAGCCTATACTCAAGTATTTCGAAATTGCATGGGCCTGGCCCAATAATAAGGTGACGCAGCACCTAGAATAGCCTCTAGACGAAAGTTATGAAGTAGCATCTTGTATATTTCGTCCAAGGCTTCATGCACACATTATGGTGGCTTCAACGTGCTGAAATCATCACTTGTAGCTCCGTTCTTGTCCCCCATGCGCATGCCATCATCTCCATGCTTGTTCTTGCTCCAATGTTCATCCTTCTCAAAGCTAGGCCCTTCATTTGTAAGCAAAACAAATGTATCCAATTTAGGCAGCATTATATTCTCATGAACATTAGAATCATTACCAAGAAACGAAAGTACCTGGTAATTTAATTGGCGTGCGCGAGCTCTAGTAATTGGTCCAGTATGTATAGCAGCAGGGGCTGTGGGTGTAACAATGGTATTGATGTCCTCATCAAGATCCACCTTGGATTCAAGACCCCTCACGGGAAGATCCCCTCGTGGATTCAAGACCTCCTCACGGAGAAGAACCGGTTACTGTTTGTATCGTCCGTTGTTGACTTTGGATCTTGTATCTCACCTTTGTGTTCATCGATCTAGCGCATGTGTGATCTATTCTTGTTGGTTGAGAGATTTCTCTCGTGTTCCCCTCGTGTTTCCCCTCGTGTTCATCGCGTTCTTCGTAGGGATCCGCTCCTTTCGTGGAAGATCGGCCATCTAGGGTTCCACCCTACATCAGTGCACATTAGTGTTCATACTTCACATAGCATACATAACATCATTGAGTTGCATATCTTGGTATCATCTCTTGTGTCACAAAAGTTGTCTTCGCATACACAATTGCTATCTTGGTTCGTGAAGCATTGCATGTGAAAAGAGCTCAACCAACAAAGAGCCAAACAAGCTTTTAAGCAAAAGGGAACGATAAGCAAAGAGCTTATAAGCAAGAACCATAGCATCATACAACATTAAGATTGTCATACTCGATCATCTTGGATCAAAGCATAGAAACATCATACATATAGCATACTTGGGATAGAAGTCGTTGCATTTTTGCTTAGTAGGTTGTGCACAGGTTCGTATCCGCCTATTGTGCAATCATGCTAGCGTCTCTCTAGTGTTGTGCAACAAGAGCATCTTGGTGGATTCCACATTTTGGCTCACCCTTGGTTGCCCAACCCCACTTATCTATTTGCATGTGTGTTTCCGTGTACCATATCTTGCTATTGGTCTACTTGTTGCATTTGCAAATTTGTGAATCTTTTCCAACATTATTGAGTCTCACTTACAATTGCATCAAATTTTGTGCCACCATCCTAACCAAGCTTCACCATAAACTTTTACTTGTGTAGGTGTGAGAACCGACAAGAAACGGTACCAATCCCTTGATACACATTGGAGTGATCTTTGATCCATTTTCAACATCGGTCAAGGTACATTTGGTATTGGTTCTTCTCTTTCTCCCACTCACATATCTTTGTTTGGAATGATGGATAGGCCAAGTACTTCTACCAATCCACTCTTCTTGGAGCAAGACAACGACATGTCATCCTACGTCACCAAGACTCAACTATTTGGTGCACACCGAGCTTTGCATCAAGAACAACTTGCTTTGGGCGATCGCATCGACAACCTCGCCACCGATCTACAACAATCTGAGCAACGTACAAGAGACTACTTCGACACATCCATGAGTTCCCTCAAAGAAGATATCCGAACCATGATGGTCCGCTCTTCTACAACTTTGTCCTCGTCAAGACGGAGCCGCTCAAGTCGACACTACGACGACACCATCTCCGGTTCAAGTACACCAACATCAAACACTCTTCGTCGTGCCGCGCGTCAAGACCGTCAAGCTAACCGCAATCCTCTACACGACACCGACTCTCAAGAGCATCGACATCGTCACAACCAAGCTGCTTTCGCACAAGCACAAGAACGGCAACGCCAACGACAACAAGAACAAGAGGAGTGAGCGCGACAACATCAAGATGCACAAGACGCCGAGGCGCAACGTCAAGAACGACAACTACGTGAAGCTCAAGCACTTGAGGCGCAACGTGCTCTTCAAGACTCAAGTCGTGCCGTAGCCAATCGAGGCCGACAAGCTCGACTACATCAAGAAGCACTTCGCGACGAATCTCAAGAAAGGATTTACCAAGCACGTGTGCATCGTCAAGCCCCTCGTCAAGATCGACAAGCTCCTCGTCAAGATAGACAAGTTTCTCCTCAAGCGAGACAAGAACGTCAAGTCCATCGAGAGCAAGAAGACAATGGACCCCTCCTCGCCAAGAGCAACATGAGATCGACAACCCTCCTCGCCAAGAGCAACATGAGGAAGACAACCCTCCTCGCCAAGCACAACATGAGATTGTCAATCCTCAACGACATGGGCGTCATCATCCCCGACCCCAACACAATGAAGAGCAACGATATGGCAAGCTAAAGTTCACCATGCCCAAGTTTACTGGAAGCAATGACCCCGAAGAGTACATATCATGGGCATTGAAGGTTGACAAAATCTTCCGCTTGCACAACTACGAAGAAGAGAAGAAGATCGCAATGGCATCCCTCGAATTCCAAGACTACGTCCTCATTTGGTGGGAACAAGTCATTGAACGCCATGCGGCAAGAGGTGAACCACCCATCACCACTTGGGCACAAATGAAGGATGTCATGAGAGCACGATTCGTGCCAAACTACTACAACCGCGACCTCTTCAAGAAACTCCAACAACTCAAGCAAGGAACCAAGAGTGTTGAAGAGTACTACAAGGAAATGGAGATTGCCATGATACGAGCCAATGTCAAAGAAGATGATGAGCAAACTATGGCACGTTTCTTGAATGGACTCAATCACCCTATCAAGAAGATTGCCGACTTCCAACCATACTCGAACCTCATCGAGCTAGTGCATCAAGCTACCAAAGCGGAACGGCAAGTACAAGACGACTTCAAGTATGCCAAGTTCTCATCCAAGTCCTATGGCCTCTCCAACAATCAAGCTTCAACGACTCCCAACACGAGCAATGGCGACAAGTCAAGTTACAAGAAAGCTTCGACAAGCTCAAGTCGTCCTCCTACTACAAGCAACTTCAAGCCGAAAGCTTCATCATCATCTACTCCAACCGATAAGACCATCAAGACAAGTTCCATCAAATGTTTCACATGCGGAGGCCGAGGCCACAAGTCCTTCGAGTGCACAAACAAGTGCACCATGATCCTCAACGACGACGGCACCTACGACTCCATGAGTGAAGGAGAAATGGAAGCTCTTGAGCAAGTGGCCATGCACCGACAAGTGAACAATGAAGAAGAAGATGATCACATCTTTTGTGACGAAGACTCAAGTCCCGCTCTTGTTGTCTCCAAGGTCTTGACTCTTCAACATCAACAAGACGAAGATCAAAGATGCCATATCTTCCACACAAAGGCCGGCATCAATGGACGGTCCGTCAAGGTCATCATCGATTGAGGGAGTTGCCATAACTTGGCAAATGAAGAACTATGCTCCAAACTCCAATTGGTCAAGATGAAGCACCCGCACCCCTACAAGGTTCAATGGCTAAGCGACACCGGCACTATACAAGTCGAGCAGAGAGTACAAGTCTCTTTCAAGATCGGCGCCTATGAAGACACTTTGGAGTGTGATGTCCTTCCGATGACCGTGTGCCACCTCCTTCTTGGACGGCCATGGCAATTTGACCAAGGTGTCATTCACAATGGGCGTACAAATCACTATAGCTTCAAGATGAAAGGGAAAGAATTTGTGCTACGTCCTATGTCTCCAAGCCAAGTGCTCGCCGACAAGCAAAACACCCATCGTGGAGAGAATAGTGAGAGAGTGAACCACCAAAAAGAGAGTGAGCGCCACAAGCCCAAATTGAATGCCTCCACGATGAGCGACAAGAAAAACTTAGTCCTATTTGCCACCAAACGTGAGATGAGAGAAGTGTGTGAGAACCCATCAAGTGTCCTACACTATGTTCTATTGTGCAAGGATGAGGCACCAAAAACTAACAACTCTCACGATCTACCTTTGGTGTTATCTTCTTTATTGCAGGAATTCCAAGATGTTTTCCCCGATGAGCTACCTCCGGGTCTACCTCCACTACGAGGCATTGAGCACCGAATTGATCTCATCCCCGGAGCGCCGCTTCCAAACAAAGCGCCCTACCGCGTCAACCCCTAAGAAACCAAAGAAATTCAAAGGCAAGTAAAGCATCTCATAGACCATGGACATGTGCGTGAAAGTTTGAGTCCTTGTGCCGTACCGGTCATTCTTGTGCCAAAACGAGACGGTAGCTTTCGCATGTGTTCAGATTGAAGACCTATCAATGCTATCACCGTTCGTTATAGGTATCCCATTCCACGCCTTGATGATATGCTTGATGAACTTTGCGGTGCCACTATCTTTTCCAAAATTGATCTTAAAAGTGGTTACTATCAAATCTGCATACAATAGGGTGATGAATGGAAAACCGCTTTCAAAACAAAGTTTGGTCTATATGAGTGGTTAGTCATGCCTATGGGTTTATCGGAAGCACCCGGTACTTTCATGCGTCTTATGCATTACGTGTTTCGCCCTTACATTGGTGAATTTGTTGTTGTCTACTTTGATGATATGATAGAGGCAAAGGTGTCCCGTCTTTCGATGAGATGATGGATATCGCTTTGGTGGAAGTCGACTTTGACGATCCGACTACGAACGTGCGATGACGTCGCGCCTTAGCAATCGCTAAACCAACTCCGAGAGGTTATTGACCACGCCGGAGCACGATCAACCAGACCACGAGGGTCTGTTTCCTGCGAGCAAACGAAGAACAAGCAAGAAACTGAGATTGCAATCTGGATATTGCGAATATAAGATGAAAGCTTTATTGATCAAGGTGGGGTTCTGTGACGCCTTTGTCTGGTCGTTGAACACAAACGAAGTACGCGAAGTTGCAGCTATGGCGAACTTTTAATCTAAACAAAACCCAAAGTCTAAACGATGCCCTAAGGGCTGTATATATGGAGGAAGAGGGGGGAATTTCTTGGCCCTTGGGGAAGGGGTCCGAAACCAACCCTATGTCTTGTTTCCCCACACATACGGACTCTAAAAATAGCCTATACTCAAGTATTTCGAAATTACATGGGCCTGGCCCAATAATAAGGTGACGCAGCACCTAGAATAGCCTCTGGACGAAAGTTATGAAGTAGCATCTTGTATATTTCGTCCAAGGCTTCATGCACGCATTATGGTGGCTTCAATGTCCTGAAATCATCACTTGTAACTCCGTTCTTGTCCCCCATGCGCATGCCATCATCTCCATGCTTGTTCTTGCTCCAATGTTCATCCTTCTCAAAGCTAGGCCCTTCTTTTGTAAGCAAAACAAATGTATCCAATTTAGGCAGCATCATATTCTCATGAACATTAGAATCATTACCAAGAAACGAAAGTACCTGGTAATTTAATTGGCGTGCGCGAGCTCTAGTAATTGGTCCAGTAGGTATAGCAGCAGGGGCTGTGGGTGTAACAATGGTATTGATGTCCTCATCATGATATCCTTGTGTTTAGCAAATCTCTCAAAGAGCATGTCACCCACCTTCGCACCGTGCTACAAACTCTTCGAAAAGAGCAACTTTATGCTAATATGGAAAAATGCCTATTTGGTGTTGATAAGCTTGTTTTCTTGGGTTTCGTAGTATCTTCTAAGGGTGTTCATGTTGATGAATCTAAGATCAATGCTATTAAAACTTGGCCCCAACCAACCAATTTGCAGCAAGTGCGTAGTTTTCTTGGATTAGCCAGTTTCTATCACAGATTTGTGAAGGATTTTAGCACCATTGCTTCACCTTTGCATGCTTTGAGTAAGAAAAATGCACCGTTTGTTTGGGGAACATCTCAAGATATCGCTTTCAATGAGCTTAAGAATTTGCTTACTCATGCTCCCGTGCTTGCATTACCCAACTTTTACAAACCTTTCAAAATTCATTGCGATGCTAGTGGTAATGGCATAGGAGGTGTGTTAACGCAAGAGAAGCGCCCAATTGCTTATTTTAGTGAGAAACTCTCCGGAGCGCAACTCAATTACCCTATCTATGACAAAGCGCTATATGCTTTGGTGCGAGTTTTGCATGAATGGAAACATTTCCAACGCCCTCATGAGTTCATCATGCATACCGACCATGAAACCCTTAAATACCTTAAGGGTCAAACTAAGTTGAACAAGCGTCATGCTAAATGGAGTGAGTTCATTGAGTCGTTTCCTTATGTCATCAAGTATATTAAAGGTAAGGAAAATGTTGTGGCGGATGCACTTTCCCGTATATGCATGCTTGTTAATCAACTTGAGTTAAATGTCATTGGCTTTGAGCATATAAAAGACTTGTATGAGCATGATCCTACATTTTCTATTCCTTATGCCAAGTGTTTGACGCATACTTCTTGGGATCGATACTACCTCAAAGATGGATATCTTATGAGAGCTAACAAACTTTGCATCCCCGAGTCCTCTCTTCGCTTGTTGGTTTTGCAGGAATCTCATGGAGGCGGACTCATGGGATTACTTTGGACACGACAAGACATTTGCTACGCTCTCCAAGAACTACTTTTGGCCCAAGATGTTCCGCGACGTCAATCGCTTCACCAACCGATGCTCTACATGTCGCAAAGCTAAGTCCAAAGCTCAATCTCATGGCCTCTATATGCCACTTCCAATTCCATATCACCCATGGGAAGACATTAGCATGGACTTTGTGCTTGGTTTGCCTAGAACTCGAAATGGCAAGGATTCCGTTTTTGTTGTTGTGGACCGATTCTCCAAAATGGCACATTTCATTCCTTGCAACAAGATAGACGATGCTTCACATGTTGCAAATTTGTTTTGTAGGGAAATCTTGCGCCTTCATGGAGTGCCAAAGACGATTGTCTCGGACCGCGACGTCAAGTTCTTGAGTTACTTTTGGAAGACATTGTGCGCCAAGCTCGGAATCAAGCTTTTGTTCTCTTCGGCATAACATCCACAAACCGATGGCCAAACGGAGGTGACCAACCGCACGCTCTCCACTCTACTACGCGTGTTGATAAAGAAGAACATCAAGGAGTGGGAGGAGTGCCTACCCATCGCCGAGTGCACCTACAATCGTGCAAGACATTCGACTACCGGCAAGTCCCCCTTCGAGGTCGTCTATGGCTTCAACCCATTGTCTCCATTGGACATTCTACCTCTACCGCTACAAGAGCGCACAAACATGGACGCGAGTGCCGGAGTCAACTTCCTCAAGAAGATGCACGAAGATACAAGAAACACCATCGAGCGCCAAGTACAACGACTCGCGACCAAGCTCAACGTCAACAAGCAACCCATGATGTTCAATGTTGGAGATCTTGTGTGGCTACACCTTCGCAAGGATCACTTCCCCAAGGAACACAAGTCCAAGCTACTACCCCGAGCGGATGGACCCTTCAAGGTGCTTGCACGCTACAACAACAACGCATACAAGATCGACATCCCATGCGACAAGTACTCCGTGACCGACATCTTCAACATCAAAGATCTATCCCCGTACCATGGTGATGAGGATTTCGATCCGAGGTCGGATCTTTCCCAAGTGCGGGGAGATGATGCGGAGCATCCTATGGTCATCCCCATGGACCTACCATCGTCTCATCAAGAGCCAAGAGGACCTATGACACGAGCACGAGCTAGAGCTCTCGAGAACGAGGTGACTTCCTTCCTTAGTGATATCACATATGATCCACTCGAGACATGGCTACTACCTAAGTCCGATATGCTATGCATGATCAGGTATCAAGAGGACCCTCACGAAGATGCACGTGAAGACGGACAAGCCACCAAGTCCATGGATGAAGAGAACCAACGGAAGAAGGCAAGTCCACCTTCCAGGCCCCGGACATCCGGCCCCTGAAGATGTAAACAACAGCAGCAACCCAGCCATCGAAGTGCTACAGGGCCCGGACATCCGGACCCAGCCCCGGACATCCGGACCCAGCCCCGGACATCCGGACCCAGCCCCGGACATCCGGCTCCTCCCGAAGCCCAGGAAATCCGGCCCCTCGCCTGGACATCCGGCGCCACGTGACAGAAACTACAGTAGCTGAACCATCCAGCCCGGACATCCGGTCACCAAGCCCGGACATCCGGCCCCTCGCCTGGACATCCGGCGCCACGCGAAAGAAACTACAGTAGCTGAACCATCCAGCCCGGACATCCGGCCACCAAGCCCGGACATCCGGCCCCTCGGGAAGGCCCGGACATCCGGCCCGTCGCCCGGACATCCGCCCCCTCTGTCTACGCACAGTAAAGGGCCGAAGCCCGTGTACCCCTTCGACCCTCTAGACTATATATACTCCTTCTCCCCCATCTTTCTAGGGTTAAGATTGGTTTAGCTCATATGTGAGATATAGCATTGCTCATCCATACGGATCTCCTCCTCGAGAGAGACTGCGGCCCCTCTTCGGAGACGACCCACGTTGGATTCAAGACCCCCTCTTGGGTGGCCCCCATCAAGACCTCCTCACGGAGAAGAACCGGTTACCCTTTGTATCATCCTTTGTTGATCGTGGATCGTGTATCTCCCTTTGTATTCTTGGATCTAGCGCATGTGTAATCGAATCTTGTTGGTTTCAGTGATTCTCTTGTGTTTCCCCTCGTGTTTCCCCTCGTGTTCTTCGTGTTCTTAGTTGGGATCCGCTCCTTTCGTGAAAGATCGGCCATCTAGGGTTCCACCCTACATCAATATTGATCCATATAGCATTAGTGGTCGCTTGAGTTGTGATTTGAGTCTCCTAAGGTGTTTCGGCTACTTAGGGACGGTTGCTTCTTCATCAACCACCACCACCACTTCCGCATTGGCTTGCCCACCATACACTACCACCACCACTTCCGCATTGCCTACTCGCAACCTAACCCATCATTGCATTTCCGCAATCCCATTGATCTTCCGCAACAACCCCATCGCATCCCGCTACCACCATTTGACTTTTGTCCTTGAGATTTTGAGTTGTGGTTTTTCCGTTTCCTAAGGTGTTTCGGCTAATTAGGAACGGGTCGACATCGGCAACACCGCCTCTCATCATCGCCAAGGATGGTAACCTCGAAGACACCATTGTATATCCCCCTTGCAATTGCATTGATAACCCCTAGCCCATTTTGCGTTACTTGCCTATCGAGACTAGCCATTTGAGTATTGTCGGCTACGTCACTTGTGCACATTAGTGATCTACACCTTCCATTGCATACATACCATATCATATTGGTATCATCATATCATATCTTGTGTCACAAGTTCGTTCTCGCATATATACAATTGCTATCTTGGTTTGTGCATTTCGCATTGTGGCCATATCAAAAAAAAAGAATAAGCTTTTAAGCAAAAGAGAAAGAGCAAAGAAGCTTCTGAGCAATAGCCATAGCATCCTACCATATTGCATAAGATTGTCATATCCGATAGAAACACCGGGAACCATACATACATAGCATACTTGGGATAGAAAGTTTATTTGCATCTTATAGGTTGTGCACAAGTGTCGTATCCGCCTATTGAGCAATCGTGCTAGCGTCTCTCTTGAGTTGTGCAACACGAGCGTTTTCCATGGATTCCACATTTTGTGCTCATTCCTTGGTTGCACGACCCCATTTATCTATCCGTGTGTGCGTTTTCGTGTGCCATTCTTTGCTATTGGTCTACTTGTTACATTTGCGAATTTGTGAATTTCTTTCAACATTATTGACTCTTACTAAAATTTTGCATTAAATTTTTGTGCCACTATCCTCACTGAGCTCCACCATAAGCCTTATTTGTGTAGGTGTGAGAAGTTGACGAGATCGGTACCGATTGTGCTATTTCCTTGTTACATCATTGAGTGATCATTGATCCATTTTCAACATCGGTCAAGGTACATTTGGTATAGTTCCTTCCTTTCTTCTACTCATATTTGCTCAAGTCTTGTGATGGATAGGAAAGGCATTTCATCTCCGGTCTTCGACAACAACGACGGCGCGAACAACTACATCACCAAAGCGTCCATCTTCGATCTACAACGACAAATGCAAGGCGCACAATCAAGATTGCGAGAGCGCATCGACAACCTCGCCATCGACATACGACACTCCGAAGCACATACAAGAGACTACTTCAACTACAAGCTTTCCGCACAAAAGAAGGAGGAAGATGCAAGGATGGAGGAGATTCAGACCTTGTTGATCAACCGTTCTTCCCCTTCATCGTCCTCAAGGCAGTGACGTTCAAGTCACAAGTCTTCGGAGCGCCAACAAGATGCAAGCGCAAGTCGTCCACGTCCACATCTCCATGGCGACCACCATCACGTTCGTGATCCACATCATCATGAAGGGCAAGTCACCTCCAAGCATCATGTGCACGACGATGACGAACGACATCTACTACGACCTCAAGTACGACAACGACACCATCCTCATGAAGATGCTCGCCAAGCGCAAATGTACAAGTCCCAACAAGCCCTACTTCACGCCAAGTCCAAGCTTCATGAGCAAAAGAGAAGACCGCGAGACGAGCACCACCAAGACGGAGCTACGGCTACCACCACCACTTTGGCATATTCGCCAAGTGCTATCAAGGCATCTTCGCCTTTGGACGTACGACATCTTCGCCTACTTCCCATGAGTTCACCTACATCGACATCTTCAACAACAAGGCGACCACCTACGAGCAAGGGCGACACTTCCTTCTTTGGAAGCCCCTCAAGAAAGATGACCGAGCATGGGAAATTCCCTTCGGTCATAGAGATGAGCTACGAGGTGCCACATCATATGGGCCTCCAACAACAAGACGGTGACAAGAAGGTCGAGCAAGGGCCATCCCCTTCGACCACGGCGACGAGCACGAACCTCTTCAACAACATGAAGACGGCGCCCATATTGGACTCATACTCCGAGTCAAGCTACGAGACCGCACATGAGACTTTATCTTTTGTCTCGGAGGAGAGTGATGTTTTGCCACATCCTACGTCACTCATCTTTGGAGACGTTTGCACCTACACCTCTCCGACACCCACATATGACAAGATGTCCCAATTCCCATGTGAGGAGAGCCACCCCACCATGAGGGATATGAGTGACTCCACCATATGTGACATTGAGTGCATTTCCTATGAGAGGATGAGTGTGACCACCACTAGCCCCACACTTGAGAGCATGCCACACATCCTATGTGAGGTTGAGAGCCATTTGAGTGACTCCACCAACCATGCGAGTGAGCGCATCCAAGAGGGAGTGAGTGAGCCACAACACTTCGTGAGTGAGGTAGTTGACACGGCATGTGAGGCCACTATGATTTCTAACGACTTAACCTCTACTCCGAGTGTATTTTCTTCTTTGGTGCTAGGTCTCCTACATGACGACATGCCTATCCTCGATGAGTCCATACCTCCAATGGAGACGATGATGGCCATGGTGGACGATGATGCACCCCCACATGGTTCCATCAAGATGAAGATAGCCACGACTTGGTATTCGACACCTCACCTACAACACATGAGCGATGCTCCAAAAGTAACATAGGTGATGGTACTTCACTTGTCTCACTAGCGGACTATCTTACCAATGATTGCTTGCATGATGTTGATCCACCTATCCCCATGCTTCATGCTAGTGCGAACTCCTCATGTCATGACTTACCAATTTATGACGAATATGACGATGAGCATGTTGATTTGCCTAGTTGTGATGCTATGCTCCATAGGATATCATGTGAAAATCTATTGGTCACATCATGTTTGACAATCCAGTGAACTTGTCATATGCTATGAGTGAGATCTCCCATATTGCATCATTTCAATCTCAACATAGTAACTATGCATGCCCCGCTAAAATAAATCCCATTTGCACTTATGGCATAGATGACGACATGATGGTTATTGGTTTTTGCTTTTCATGCGATGATATTGCCATGCTTCCTTTAAATGATTTGCGCAATTCATCTCATATGCCATGCCATGATCACATTGTTCCGAATATGCTTTGTTTTGGATGTTGTCAATATTCCCCATGTAATGTTTCCACTAATGCTCATGAGGAGACCCCCATAGTTTCCTCATACATATTGGGAGATTTTAATGCATTCCGTACTTTGCACCATATGCATACCATTCATGACAATGCTCTAGGTGTTACACATGATGCATTAAACCCTTTGAGTCTCCATTATGCTATACATAATAACAAACCTATCATGATGGATGACATGTTTCTATATCACGCATCTCATTTATTTGAGCATTGGCTATTTTGTGCTAACCAACACATGCACGTGCGCATCATGATGGATGATGTGTACATATACCACACACACAACAATTTTCCCTCTGTCTTTCTTTTGTGTAGGTACTCACGTACACTCGTCAACCTCTCAATCCCAAGAGTTGACGAAACGAGCTCTTGAGAGCAACGACGATTTGGGATACCGTGGGCTATCCTTACCACCATTCCCTTTGCGCGAGGACTACGCGCATCTCTTCTACTTAGCTCTCACACGGCTATGGGCTATATATCACTTGTTACTTTATGCCCATTGTATCTTGTTCACTTTGCATGTTATGCCTCTTTACATGATTTTGCCATGCTATTGTGACCCTTGCGTGCATCTATCCATGATTCACCATTATGCTACCACTACTAGGGAAAACCCTAGTAGTAGCGCGGGTTTTGAGGCTATCAGCAGCGCGGGCAACCGCGCTACCAATAAGGCGCTACAGCTAACTGTTAGTAGTAGCGCGGTCTGTACCCGCGCTACTACTATGGACTATATCAGCAGCGCGTTTCTGGAGCGCGCTACTATTAATTAGCTGTAGCGATTTCCTGGCCCCGCGCTATCTTTCATCATTTCCCCCCGCTTCCTACCCCGTTTCAGCTTCAATAAACTGCAATTTCCAGATACTAGGTACTAGTAGATATCAATTTCATAAAGCATTATAGGTACTAGGTAGTACTCCCTCGGTTCCAAATTACTCGACGAGTAATTTGGAACGGAGGGAGTACTAGATAACAATTTCATATATACTCAACATGCATCCTCAAGCAGTACAAGGTGATATCGACGACGATCATCATATGTAGTTCTAGATGATATCGACGACGATCATCATATGTAGTTCTACATGATATCGACGACGATCATCATATGTAGTTCTAGATGATATAGCCACACACACATATGTAGTTCTAGATGATATCGACGACGATCATCATCCTCAAGCCTGGGCGGTGGGTGTTCCTGATAGTAATTAGGATGGCCTGTCCAACACGAAGATTCTTGGCAACGAGGAATCTCTTCCACCCAACCGAGTTTAAGTGTGTGCGACCGTCTATGTCCATGCGGTAAGTACAGGTGGTGACGGAGCCCCTTGCGGTAAGGCGTAGTCCAGCTGAGCCTTCTTCATCAGGCTCGATACCACAACTCACAGATAGGTTCTTTGGCGATTTCTGAATAAGAAAAACATATCAATTAATAGATAGCCTCGCACATACTCTTGCAAATATATTTCTATTAAGTCTAGATTTCTACACTATCAAAAGACACAGTGCTACGCATTTGTACTAACTAATCATGAATTCTACTAATAAGTATATATGGATTATCTACACTATTAATAGTTCCTTGGATTCTACACTAATAAGCATGTGATCAGACTCTACACTAAAGCATATCATCGACTAGATTCCACAAAGCATATCATTGGACTCTACACTAAGCATATCATCGGATTCACTAAGCATATCATCGGATAATTTGCATTTGTAAGTATAACAATAAAGCATATATATATCATCAAATTACTACAGTCAGTACGTATAACATACCATTTCATGCCGATCGACCATGGTACTTGTCAGGCGGGTCACGAATGGCACCTCGACAAAGTCATCACGTGGCGGAATTATGTCCCATAGGTTGCACACCTCCTCCTCGCTCAGCCTCATTCTTTGAGCTACGATGGCTTCATGAAGTGGGTTCTCATCATCTTCATCGAGTGGGTCCTCATTATCTTCATCATCTTTGTCATCTTCATCATCTGCATCATCTTCATCATCTTCCACCAGGTTGAGATAAATGACAGCCAGCTTGGGTCTTTCTGCTCTGAAGGAGAAGCTGATCAACTCACCACCAGTAAGACGCATGCGGGCAAGGAAACGGGCCCATCCATCTCCTCCAATCTGCGACATATTGCGTCCTTTCTCGACCTCCATAGTGTACGCCCCCTAGGAGCCTCAAATGTCACAGTGTCTCCTGTCAGCTTGTTGAATTTCAACCTCACATTGCATGGGACGATCTGTGTAAAAAAGTAAAATGACACAATGCAGTAATGCCAACACTAAAAATAAAATAGTTGTTACATTTCATCTAATTTCTTACCGCCGCATGACGAAAACTCGGCTGGAAGTAGATGCCGAACAGCTTGCCAGTTGCAAGGCTGTTGGCGCACCTTGACTGGCACAGTCGACATAGTGGTGGTGGTGGTGGCGCCATTTTCCTAAAGCAATATGAGAAAAGGATTAACGATTCACTTCACAGGAAAGAAAAACAGTAGCATGTGATATTTTTGGTTCTTCCGCGAGAAGCAATTTTATGGACAAAGCATTTCGGTGGCACCTATTGCCGAAAAAACTTTTCACAAATATCTACCAAATAAGGGTACCACCTACCAAGACATTTCATCTCATTTGGCCCCTATTGCCTAAGATAATTGATTAAAAAACAAGTGGCAAATTTAACTAAATTGGCACCTACATTTTGCCCAAAAATAACTTATTACAAAAAAACAAAAGCATCTACCTATCCATGTACAGAAAAAATAACAATAAAATGGTGCATACTAAATCAACTAGCCTACTAAATCCACTAGCATACTAAATCAAAATGTTCTAAATCAACTAGCCTACTAAATCAACTAGCCTACTAAATCAACTAAATCAAAATGTTCTAAATCAACTAAATCAACTAGCATACTAAATCAAAATGTTCTAAATCAACTATCAACTAGCCTACTAAATCAAAATGTAGCAGGGAGGAGGGGTTGTGGATGGAGGAGGGAGAAGGGAGAAGGAGGGGCGACTCGGGGAGGGAGAAGAGAGTAGGACGGAGGAGGAAGACGGAGCGAGGAGGGGTCGGCCGACGGCGAGTGGAGGGAGGACGGAGGAGGAAGGCGGAGCGAGGAGGGGCCGACCAGCGGCGACTGGAGGGAGGACGGATGAGGAGGCCGGTACCGAGTCCAGCGAGGAGGAGGAGGTGACGGCGGCGCAGATCGGAGGAGGGCGACGAGGGAGGACCGACGTGGGTGGTTGAGGGGGAGATCGAGTGAAGTGTGAGTGGATCGGATAGAGGAGAGTGGGGGAGATGGAATGGCTTAGCAGTAGCGCGCTATAGCAAAAGGCGCTACTGCTAAACGACCTAGCAGTAGCGCCTTTCACAAGAACGCGCTACTGCTATGTGTCAGCATGTAAAAATAGACATAAAAATACATTGATCATCTATGATCTTTTTGTGTACAATCTGATTTGTCAATATGAGTCCTCACCAGTTTAGGAACTGGTGAAGATTCATATTGCGGCCACAAATTCTACACATAGAGTTCAATGAAGACCAAGTGCTTGTGAAAGTTTGAGAAGTAACATATTTAAGGTGGTACAAACTCTCTTCACGGAGCGAGGTGGGTAAATTTTTGTAGCAAACATAGCAGTAGCGGTTATTGTGCAAATGCGCTAGTGCTATGATCCGTAGCAGTAGCGCTCTTCATATTAACGCGCTGCTACTAGAACTAGCCTCGCGGCGGCGTCGTGGCAATTATAGCAATAGCGCGTCTTAGACCGGGCGCACTACTGATACATTTATTTCAGCAGCGAGTTTTGTGCCCACGCGCTACTACTAGTTAGCAGCAGCGCCTTATTTTAAAGCGCGCTGCTGGTAAGATTCTGTGTATAGGTTTTTCCCTAGTAGTGTACTCCTATGTGTATTTGCATGCTTGGTGGAGATCCTTGTAGCTATTGCCATGATTTCTTTGTGCCCCATGATAGTAATGCTTGTTGTGTTGGGAGAGTCATGATGTCCCATTGCTATTTACATATGGCCTCTCGCCAATACATTGATGATATTTTGCTCATATCTTGCCTTCATGCTTGTGATATGTCTTGTGCATTATTCATGACCACCATTTGCACACATGACATGCTTGACATGATTCCTTCTAGTACGTTGCATCTTCGCACTACTAGCTTGCTTGACTTGATCACTATGATTGCTTGCTTTGTCGCATCACCCATGTTCCATGCTTACTCGCTTTCTTGGGTTAATAACATATATGCTCTTGCCTCTCACATGATATATCTTGATCATTGTCGCTTGTCTCCATTAGTGCCATCTCTCATACCCCCTTGTATTGAGTGCCAACTTGCTATGCTTATTGATCGTGGAGACTTGGACATATTACTTGTGATGCATGCTTTTTTGATTGAGCCTATTGTATTTGGTTGTTCTCGCATCGTATGCCTCCATACTATGAAATACTCCCTTTTCCTTTCTTATGATGAGCATGATGCATACTGATAGAGGCAAAGGTGTCCCGTCTTTCGATGAGATGATGAATATCGCTTTGCTGGAAGTCGACTTTGACGATCCGACTACGAACGTGCGAGGACGTCGCGCCTTAGCAATCGCTAAACCAACTCCGAGAGGTTATCGACCACGCCGGAGCACGATCAACCTGACCACGAGGGTCTGTTTCCTGCGAGCAAACGAAGAACAAGCAAGAAACTGAGATTGCAATCTGGATATCGCGAATATAAGATGAAAGCTTTATTGATCAAGGTGGAGTTCTGTGACGCCTTTGTCTGGTCGCTGAACACAAACGAAGTACGCGAAGTTGCAGCTATGGCGAACTTTTAATCTAAACAAAACCCAAAGTCTAAACGACGTCCTAAGGGCTGTATATATGGAGGAAGAGGGGGGAATTTCGTGGCCCTTGAGGAAGGGGTCCGAAACCAACCCTATCTCTTGTTTCCCCACACATACGGACTCTAAAAACAGCCTATACTTATGTATTTCGAAATTACATGGGCCTGGCCCAATAATAAGGTGACGCAGCACCTAGAATAGCCTCTGGACGAAAGTTATGAAGTAGCATCTTGTATATTTCGTCCAAGGCTTCATGCACGCATTATGGTGGCTTCAACGTCCTGAAATCATCACTTGTAACTCCGTTCTTGTTCCCCATGCGCATGCCATCATCTCCATGCTTGTTCTTGCTCCAATGTTCATCCTTCTCCAAGCTAGGCCCTTCATTTGTAAGCAAAACAAATGTATCCAATTTAGGCAGCATCATATTCTCATGAACATTAGAATCATTACCAAGAAACGAAAGTACCTGGTAATTTAATTGGCGTGCGCGAGCTCTAGTAATTGGTCCAGTATGTATAGCAGCAGGGCCTGTGGGTGTAACAATGGTATTGATGTCCTCATCATCCTCCCCTTCTTGAAATGAAGTCGTCCTCGACGGAAGCTCATCTTCCTCACCCAAATAAGGCTTCAAATCTACAATGTTAAAAGTGGGACTAACCCCAAAATCTGCAGGCAGCTCAAGTTTATATGCATTATCATTTATTTTCTCTAACACCTTAAAAGGACCATCAGCACGTGGCATTAGCTTTGATTTGCGCAAATCAGGAAATCTATCCTTACACAAATGTAACCAAACAAGATCTCCAGGTGCAAACACAACATGTTTTCTACCCTTATCTCCAGCAAGTTTATATTTAGCATTCATACGCTCAATGTTTTCCTTAGTTAACTCATGCATTTTTAAGATCAATTCAACACGTTGTTTAGCATCAAAATTAACCTTCTCCGAAGATGGAAGAGGCAACAAATCAATAGGTGCACGAGGTAGGAAACCATACACAATTTCAAAAGGGCACATCTTAGTAGTAGAATGCAATGAACGATTATAAGCAAACTCAATATGAGGCAAGCATTCTTCCCACATTTTCTTATTATTCTTCAAAACAGCCCTAAGCATAGTAGACAATGTTCTATTGACTACTTCAGTTTGTCCATCAGTTTGGGGGTGACAAGTAGTACTAAAAAGCAGTTTAGTCCCCAACTTAGCCCATAACCATCTCCAAAAGTGGCTAAGAAATTTAGTATCACGATCCGAAACAATACTATTTGGCACACCATGCAAGCGAATAATTTCACGAAAGAACAAATCAGCAACATTAACAGCATCATCGCTTTTATGACATGGTATAAAGTGTGCCATTTTCGAGAATCTATCCACGACAACAAATATGCTATCCCTCCCCTTCTTTGTTCGAGGTAAACCTAAAACAAAGTCCATAGATATATCCTCCCAAGGAACACTAGGTACAGGCAAAGGCATATATAAACCATGAGGATTGAGTCGTGACTTAGCTTTTTGACATGTAGTGCAGCGAGCAACAAAACGCTCAACATCCCGTCTCATCTTTGGCCAAAAGAAATGTGTAGCAAGTACGTCCTCCGTCTTCTTCACGCCAAAGTGTCCCATTAATCCTCCTCCATGTGCCTCCTGCAACAACAAAAGACGAAGAGAGCTAGCTGGAATGCATAGCTTGTTAGCACGGAACACAAATCCATCATTAACGACAAACTTGTTCCAGGTTCTTCCTTCTTTACAATTCTGCAATACATCTTTAAAATCAGCATCATGCACATATTGATCTTTGATGGTCTCCAAACCAAATATTTTGAAGTCAAGTTGTGAAAGCATAGTATAGCGACGAGACAATGCATCAGCAATAACATTTTCTTTACCCTTCTTGTTTTTAATGACATAAGGGAAAGTTTCAATGAATTCAACCCATTTAGCATGTCTACGATTCAGTTTAGCTTGACTTTTAATATGTTTCAAAGATTCATGATCAGAATGTATAACAAATTCTTTGGGCCATAAATAATGTTGCCATGTTTCTAAAGTCCGAACAAGAGCATATAGTTCTTTATCATAAGTAGAATAATTCAGACTAGGCCCACTCAATTTTTCAGAAAAGTATGCAACAGGTTTGCCATCTTGTAATAACACACCTCCTAATCCAATTCCACTAGCATCACATTCAAGCTCAAAAGTCTTATTAAAATCAGGAAGTTGGAGTAAAGGAGCATGTGTCAACTTATCTTTCAATACCGTGAAGGCTTCTTCCTGTGCAGTACCCCAAACAAAAGGCACATCCTTCTTTGTAAGCTCGTTGAGAGGTGCAGCAATGGTGCTAAAATCTCTCACAAAACGCCTATAGAAACCAGCGAGTCAAAGAAAACTCCGCACTTGTGTGACTGTTTTGGGCTGCGGCCAACTCTCAATAGCTTCAATCTTGGCTTTATCAACTTCAATTCCCTGTGGAGTAACAACATAGCCAAGAAAAGATACTCGGTCGGTGCAAAAGGTGCACTTCCCAAGGTTACCAAACAAACGTGCATCACGTAGAGCAATAAAAACAGCACGTAAATGTTCCAAATGTTCTTCCAAAGATTTGCTATAAATCAGTATATCATCAAAATAGACTACCACAAATCGTCCAATGAAAGCACGTAAAACTTCGTTCATTAGTCTCATGAAAGTACTAGGTGCATTAGTTAACCCAAAAGGCATGACTAACCACTCATATAAACCAAACTTAGTTTTAAATGCAGTTTTCCATTCATCTCCCAATTTCATACGAATTTGATGGTATCCACTACGCAAATCAACTTTGGAGAATATTGTAGAGCCACTCAATTCATCAAGCATATCATCTAGCCTAGGAATAGGATGACGATAACGAATAGTAATATTATTAATGCCTCTACAATCAACACACATACGCGACGTACCATCCTTTTTAGGCACTAGTATAATAGGAACAGCACAAGGACTAAGAGATTCGTGTATATAACCTTTGTCGAGCAGCTCCTGTACTTGACGCATAATCTCCTTCGTCTCCTCTGGATTGGTACGGTATGGTGCACGGCTGGGTAGCGATGCACCGGGAATTAAGTCAATTTGATGCTCAATCCCTCGAATAGGTGGTAATCCCGGTGGCACGTCTTGTGGAAAGACGTCAGCGAACTCCTGCAAAATGTTAGTGACAGCAGGGGGCAAAGAGGAAGGCACGTCCTCGAATGAAAATAATGCCTCTTTGCACACAAAAGCATAGCAAACAGATTTGCTGAACTCTAGCTCATCAATATCAGATTTTGTGGCTAGTAAACATGCACTTTTCAATTTAATTTCAGAAACAACACTAGATGGTTTATTATTAGGTTTCATTTGTTGCTCAAATTCATTTGCCACAATCTGATTTTCACTCTTATTTTTCTCCTGTTTTGCTTTATTAGCTCTATTAATGTCATCTTTCAAAATGGAATCAGGAGTCATAGGAAGCAAAGTAATATTTTTATCCTTATGAACAAGGGTATACTGATTGTTTCTACCATGGTGTACAGAATTTTTATCAAATTGCCATGGTCTACCTAGTAATAAGGAACATGCTTGCATGGGTACCACATCACAATCAACATAATCAACATATGTAGAGATACTAAAATGCACACGAACAGTACGTGTTACCTTAACCTTGCCGCTGTTGTTGAACCATTGGATGTAGTAAGGATGTGGATGTGGTCTTGTGGTGAGAGATAGCTTCTCCACCATCTCCATGCTAGCCAAGTTGTTACAGCTCCCTCCATCTATGATGACGCGAACAGAACGTTCCTTCACAACTCCCTTTGTATGGAACAAATTATGCCTCTCATTTTGCTCTGCTTGTGTGACCTGCACACTCAAAACACGTTGAGCAACTAAACATTCATACCTGTCAGCGTCTTCAGGAGCCATATATTGCGTCTCATTTTCAGAATCATCTCCACCATATTCTTCACGGGTAATAAGAGCCAAAGTCTCCTCATCATAGTCACTAGCGGACTCATACCCACCATCCTCAGTAGCAATCATTACACGCTGAGATTTGCATTCTCTCGCAAAATGTCCTCTTCCCTTACAACGACGACAAATAATATCACTTGTGTGCCCTGTCGATGCCATGGAAGAAGAAGAGCTCTGCGCAGGACCGGCAGGTGTGCTCTTGGCAGAGAGTGGTGGTTGTGCCTGCTTTCTTGTATCACGGCTGGAGGTGGCACCTGATGGAGGTGATGGTGAAGTGGAAGTAGAAGATGCACGCGGTGTCCATGATGAAGGTCGACCTGCAGAAAAGTTAGTTCGCGCCAATGGCTGTCGATCCTGCACTTCACGTTCAGCTTTACAAGCAAGATGGAATAAACGAGTGATATTATTATAATCCTTATACTCTAGAATGGTCTGAATCTCTTTATTTAATCCACCCATAAAACGTGCAAGCATAGCTTCATTCTCCTCAACAATACCACATCTAATCATGCCAGTTTGTAATTCCTGATAATATTCTTCTACAGAA